>NW_010195456.1:1877-17739 GCF_000695765.1 Mesitornis unicolor
CTTGTTTTCCATTTTCTTATTTTTTTAATTTGTATTTTTCTATTTTTTAATTTTCCTTTTTATTTTCACCATTTTTCTCTTTTTCGTTTTCTAATTTTACCATTTTTATTTATTTTTCTATTTTTCCTGGTTTTCTATTAAAAAAAAAAATAATATTTCACCACTGCGCGAGCTCTCAGACCTGCAGTACCGAAACTGGGTGACAGCAGCGAGTTGCAGAATGCATCCTACTGCGCATGCGTAACACCAGATCTGCAGTCCTAAAACTGGTCGCCAGACGGCAGCATCGAGCACGACGAGACCGTCACTGCGCATGCGCGACTTCAGAACTACAGTAACCAGCAGGACACGCGGCAAGGCGTGCCACAGCGCTTGCGCGGCGTCAGAGCTGCAGCGCTCCGCCAAATTCCCTGTTTTCCATCTTTTAATTTTTTGGGTTTTATAATGGGTTTTATTCTCTTATTATTCCTTTTTTATACTTTCTATTTTTCCATTTTTCATTTCCTTAATTTTTTTCCATTTTTCTTAAAAATTAAAAAAGAAATGTTAGAAAAAAAATTTTTAAAATATGGATAAATAAAAATGGGAAGAAATAATTTTTAAAAAAGGAAAAATAAGAAAATTTTAAAAAGAAAAAATAAAACTGTGAAAAAAAATAAAATTTGAAAAAATAAAAACCGAAAAAATAGAAAATTTGGAAAATAAAAAAGGAAAAATAAAAAATAATACAAGGAAAAAATAAATGACATTTTGAAAAAATATGGAAAAATAAAAATTAAAAAATAAAAATGGAAAGAACAAAAAAATAGGAAAAAAGAAAAATACAAAAATATTGAAAATAGAAAAATCTAAAGCTATTTTATTTATAGGTTGCCACTGAGCAACTGGTAACTACCTCAGCCTTAGAACACAGAGTCAACCACTGTGTTTTACCCATGGTTACAATCTCCATCTCTTTCCTCTCTGCCCTTCTCTCCATCTCAAACTCTGCCAGAGGAGTGACAAATCTACCTTTTAATAAGTGAACTAAGTCAGAAGAGTGCTCAAGCTGCTTTGGGTGAGAGGGTAATTATAAGGTTTATAATTAAAATTATAAAGTTTATAATTAAAAATACCTCATATATTTCTCCTGGGAAAGCACAAAAGTCTACACTAATGATAATCTACTTTGTTATAATTTTTAAGTTCAGTGTTAGTGAAACGGAAAAAAGAATTGCACGTGTAGCTAGGTAGAATACTTTTGTTATATGCTTGTACCATTTACACCATCCTATGCTGCTGTAACAGGCTGTGTAGAAGTCATGTCAAATGCATGAATTTGAATAAAGAGAGAAAGTCTGGGGATATGAAAGACAATGTTTAGTCATGAAGAATACTTTCTATTTTCTGGACAGGTTTTATGTTTTTGTTACAGAAAGCAGTATTAAAATAGAGAACTATAAGGCATTGTGTCCAGAGAGAGAGAACAGCATGTTCCATGAAGAACCTGACAAGCAAAATTTGCAAGAAAAAAATAGTAAGTTAAAGTGAAATACTTTCTTCATTTCAAGATGTTGCTTCTTTAAACTGATTTTATTTTTGTTGTGACATTAGCTGTAGAAAGTTAAAAAGTAAGACTGCCTGTTAATCAGTAAGAGCTGGAAGCACAATGTTAATGCTCGTAACAAATGATATTATAGAAAACTAAAAATCTCTGCGTTTCAGCAATGATATTATACAGCATTCAAGTGTCATATGCATACTTCAAAAAGGCAGGAAACTGTAATTTCTCAGTATACTTTACTATTAAAATGCAAATTATGCACTGACAACATATTTAACAGCTCTTATTGCTTCTGTTTAGGAGATAATTGATTTTACTGTCGAGGGGGAGCTTCTCCGAATCACTGTCTATGATTTTCCTTAAGAATAGAGCTAAGTTAAATATAGTAGCAGTATTGTATAAAATCTGATGATAGGCTCACATTGTAATTCGTAAACCAAGTTTAATCTTAATTTTTTGCCCCTTATTTCAAGGCAACAACATTTGAATTTTTCCATTGCCGTTAGGAGTAAGAGCATTACCTTGTGCCAGTAATTTTACAATATTATGAGTGTTATATGAAAGTGACATAACCACAGACAGGAAATGTAAAGTGCAGGATATACCCCTTGCTTGCCCTGTTCCAAACCTGCCTGATGGTTTGGAAAGGAACCACAAAGAGATTCTCCCACTAACCCACCTCATGTACAATTGCATTCACATTGTCTGCTACTGACAATTTACTCTCTTTGCCTCCAGGGAACCAGAGCCCCATGAGTCCTAGAAAGACACCAACCCTCACTCAGGGTTAGAAAGAAAAATAATGAGTTTCATCTATTTGTTATTTTCTTTTCCTCCTCGACTCCTTTTCTTTTGCTTGGTTATTTATAGCTTATTTAGTACTGAAGTCATCCAAATAAATAGCATTTTCTGATCTACAAGATACAAAACCATGTTGCTTTGAGAGATTTATAGTTTCTACTTGTTCTAGGGAATGATTCATTCTACAATAATTAAAGCACGTTCTCAAGACCCTCTTTTTATCATTAGAGTGTATCTTAATATACAATGAAATATAATACTTTAATTTAATTTTTTTCTAATAAATGTTCTTTTCAACAGTTTTAACAGCAATGACAATTTAATCTAGTTTTTTTTTCCTCTACTGCTTACCTTTTATAACTATACTCTGTCATTCTTTTACACAGAGATTGTTCCATGCAGCAACCTGGCCTTGAACACCTCCAGGGAGGGAGCATCCACAACTTCCCTGGGCAACCTTCTCCAGTGTCTCACCACCCTCACAGTAAAGAATTTCTTCCTAATATCTGGTATAAATCTACCCTCTTCTAGTTTAAAATGATTAACCTTCATTCTACTGCTACCTGCCCTTGTAAAAAGTCCCTCCCCAGCTTTCCTGTAGGACCTCTTCCGGTACTGCAAGACTGCAATAAGGTCCCCCCCAGAGCCTTCTTTTCTCCAGGCTGAACGGCCCCAACTCTCTCAGCCGCTTCTTCTTCGTGACCCTCCTCTGGACCTGCTCCAACAGCTCAATGTCCTTCTTATGTTGGGGGGCCCAAAACTGGCGCAGTACTCCAGGTGAGGTCTCACCAGAGCAGAGTAGAAGGGCAGAATCTTCTCCCTCACCCTGCTGGCCACACTTCTTTTGATGCAGCCCAGGATGTGGTTGGCCTTCTGGGCTGCAAGCGCACATTGCTGGGTCATGTTGAGTTTTTCATCGACTGACACCTCCAAGTTCTTCTCCTTGGGATGAAGCCATTTTCTGCCCAGCCTGTATTTGTGCTGTATTGAAATTAATAACTGATGTTTTGGATTAATATAATTTTTAATTAATTATTATTTATAGCTGAGTTTTAATTAAAGTTGCTGCTGCTTCTCAGACAAGAAAGTAATACACTCTGCCTTTTATATACCCTCCAAATCATTTAAAGCTGACAATAGAGAAAGAACACTGGTGAAAACCTGTCTTGGGTTTTCTGAGAGTGGTTTCAGTTTGGTTTTTTGGTAGCAGGCAAGGGTTATGGAGATAGCCTTGTAAGGAGTTACTAGAAGCTCCCCTAGCTCTAAAATATTGGACCCACCTCTGATCAGGGCCAAGCCAATCAGTGCCCCTGCAAATTCATGTATTTCAGGAAGGGTGCAGCGTATGGCCCGCTCTCTCTCCCTTGTACCAGGCCCCGACCAGTGCAGTCCTGGGTACGGGTGGCACAGCCCTGCCCGGCCAAGCTGGGTGGGCACGGTCCTGACTTAAGCTCAAGCCCTTCAGAACCATCAGAAGGGACCTGCAGTGGAGAAAGGAGAGGGACGTGAGGAGAACAACTGTGCAGACACCAAGGCTGGTGAAGGAAGAAAGTAGAGGGAGGATGAGGAGGAGGTGTGCAGAGCCAAAGTTTGCCCTGCAACCCATGGTGAGTGCAAGTCGACGTGTCTGCAGCCCGTGGAGGTTCACAGCTGGAACATGAGAAGTTGGCTGCCCCTGAAGAGACTGTGACTCCAGGCAGTGTGTGCTGGAACAGTTCATGTGTGAGGGGAACTGCAGCTGTGGGCAGACCCACATTTAGACTTGTCCTGTGGGAAGGCTGCCACGTGGAAGCAGAGGAAGAGTGAGAGGAATCCTTCCTGCTCCTGAAGAGGAAGGAGCGGCAAAGACCGCATGGGATGAACTGACTGCAACCCTCATTCCCATCCCCCTGTGCCACTGGGCAGAGGTGGAAAGGTAAAGAAACCAGGAACAAAGCTGAGCCCAGGAAGAAGGGAGAGGTGGGGGGAAGGTGTCTGACTTTAAGATCTGGTTGTATCTCTCACTGTTCTACTCTGATGTTATTGGTAACAAATTACAGTTGTTTGGTTTTTTTTTCTCCCTATGAGTCATCTGTTTTTTTCCAGTGACTGTTAAGTGGTGAGGAAAGCCCTCCTAGCCCTTATTTTGTCTAGCCCCCTTTTTGTGGGCATCGTGGGGCTCAGCTGCCCAGCGAACTTAAACCACAATAAAACCTGCTTGCAACATTAATTAATTAATATTACTAATTTAGTAATGATTTAATTTTGTAATTTCTTTTTCAGATTATCTTCGTAGATTATGTTTTTCACACTTCAGAGGAATATTTCTTACAAGTACCGTCTACTTTTTGATCTACTGTACAGTCAGCAAAAATAAGTTTAATGTTTATCACCAGGCCATAGTGCCAGGTATGACTTTTTTTTCCTTTAATAAGCATTTAATTTCTGTTAATTTTTCTGAGCATTTTGCAGTGGTTACTTCAAGTTATATATTGGAATTGTAGTTTGCCTTTCAAGTCTCTTCTTGTGACTTTCTGTCTCTTTCAAATGTTCCCTCCTATTAGGTTAATCAACTGTTAGGGAACAATTATATTTTATTTTTTTTCTATTTTCAGATTTGTATGGGCCTGGCATGGCATGGCATGGGTTAAATATCTCAAAGCAAGTGATTCTCAGAAGTGACCCCCCAGTGCTGGAGAGCATGTCTGGGCTTGCCTAGGAGATGGGGTGTGTTCAGGCCTGCTACCTGGCCTGCCACCTGATACATGCGAGGGGTGGGGACAGGAAGTGTAAATAGCCCTGCGAAAGCCAGAACCGTGTGTTCACTTGCATCTTCCCAACTTGGCTAAAGAGAGAGACATGCTGATACACCAGAGGCCTTGCAGGTGGTGATTACCTTTCATCTTTTTTATTTCTCTTGTAACGATTTCTCTCTTCTTTTCTCTCTCTCATTTTTCTCTCATTCTCTCTTCCTTTTTCCCTTTACTCCTTGCAACATGTGTGGCTGCAGTGGGCTGTAGCTGGCGGTTTTGGTTTTAATTAAGGCAGCATCAGACTCTTTTTCTCGGTTTGAGCCATTTTGGTTTTTTGTCAGTGCTCTGTTGCGTATGGGTTGTTTAGAAGTTTGAATTCAGTGTTTTCAGGGCACGTATGTTGTTTAGTAAGAATATTGCTTACACCTTCCTCCTGAGTGATTTGTATCGCTCTGTTGCCGTGCCAGGATAAAAGAGTTCACTTCTTAAAGTGGACAGTGTCAAGATTAGAACAAAATTGTTACCTGACATTGAAAGTACTCCTGAGACACACAGAGTGTGTTTACAGAGGAGACACGCAAGGCAGAGCACTCAGTGGATTTCCACAAATCAAGCACACCACCTGTAAAAATTACACCATATTTCTTCTAATACGTGATTAGCAAAACTTCACCAAAAACTACATTGATTGATCCAAAATTACTTAATCTGCTTTCTATTGGTCTGTTAATTTCACGCTTTTCATTCTAATGAGTCTGCATGCGCAGTGTTCACATTCTTTTGAGTCGGATGGGGTTTCATGAGTTTGTGGTCTCTGAGTTAGTGGTCACGATCTCCCCATGCCGTATTTAACTTTACTCCAGTTTTCACAATTTTTCACACAATCACAGAATCTCAGGAGTTGGAAGGGACCTCGAAAGATCATCCAGTCCAACCCCCCTGCCAGAACAGGATCACCTAGACCAGGTCACACAGGAACGCTTCCAGGCAGGTTTTGAATGTCTCCAGAGAAGGAGACTCCACAACCTCTCTGGGCAGCCTGGTCCAGTGCTCTGACCACCCACACAGTGAAAAAGTTTTTCCTCATGTTCAGATGGAACCTCCTATGCTCCAGCTTGCACCCATTGCCCCTTGTCCTGTCATTGGCTATCACTGAGAAGAGCCTGGCTCCTTCCTTCTGACACTCGCCCTTTACAAATCTATAAACATTAATGAGGTCACCCCTCAGTCTCCTCTTCTCCAAGCTAAAGAGACCCAGCTCCCTCAGCCGCTCCTCATAAGGGAGATGTTCCACTCCCTCAATCATCTTTTTGGCTCTGTGCTGGACTCTTTCAAGCAATTCCCTGTCCTTCTTGAACTGAGGGGCCCAGAACTGGACACAATATTCCAGATGTGGTCTCACCAGGGCAGAGGAGAGGGGAAGGAGAACCTCTCTCCACCTACTCACCACTTCCCTTCTGATACACCCCAGGATGACATTGGCCTTCTTGGCCGCAAGGGCACATTGCTGGCTCATGGTCATCCTGCTGTCCACCAACACCCCCAGGTCCTTATCTGCATGGCAGCTTTCCAGACACTCAATGACTTCATCCTCATTAGGCAAAAGTCCAAGATTTGGCACCTCTTTGGGCTGAATGATTGGCCTCTTATCAGTCTTGTAACTTTTTCTCAAGGATATGGTCACTAGGGAATGCAAAGGAAAATTATTTAGGAGTCCTCCATTTAATCCTCCTTGATGGTTCCCAGGACCAAGTGTCCTACTGGACAAAATTTAAGTTCTTATCTTACAATGTTGCTTTCTGTGAAAACATTCTCAACACTTGGTTCCTGCTTTGAAGACCCAGTTATTCTCATATAAAAGCATCTTTGTTTTAAACTAAAAAATTCTACTCTCTGTGCAACCAAATGACATGGCATGTGGTGGATTTTCAGAAATGGGTTCTACCAGAGTGGAGGACACATTGCACAGAAAATTGTGTACTTCAATTAATTTGTTACTGTAGCTGAAGTAGCTGAATTTTTATCTCTTGACCTTTGCTTTGGATTATCAAAGCCAGTTTGTTGAAGTAGTTAACATAATAAAATGCACACATATAGTTTCTGTTTCATGCTGCAAATATAAACGTTCTTCAAATTGCTGTCTATACCTTGCTGTATATGTTTTTGATTGGGATTTACTCTTCTAGGGTTTGTTTCTGGTGTGCTTTGGGCAACAGCCATTTGCTGCTGGTTCATAGCTAATCACTATTTCAGTGCTGTGGTCTGCTTTCCAATAATTACTGCTGCAAGAATATTAAAAAATAAAATCTGTGACTAGAATTAAGAGTGAAGGGATTTTTTTCCCCATTTGTGGAATTAATTTGGGATTATATTGTCTAGAACATTTTAATCAAGAGTATATGTTGCCTGTTTTCTGCTTGTCTGTGCTAGCCTTTGACTGTGACGAGCACAATCTTTGTCAATGCCAAGCATAAAAAAATAGAAGAATTGAAAGTGTGAGTCTTTAGCTTACATAAAAGCCAAAGGTCTTTAACCAGTACTATATTAATATTAAATAGTAAACTGAACTGTTTAAAAGAAGAAATGTTTTATGCTTTCATCTCAGCAGGTACATTTTGTTCTGGAGGTTTTTATCCTCTAGTAGTTATTCTGCTTAATTAAGTCAGGTATCTTTTCTTTTTACAGTTCTTGAACAAACAGAATGGATTATGTATCAGTGAAAATAATGTTCTTTATGCAAATGACTGAAAAACAGTTTGGCCCTTTTTGTCTGTTTTATTCCTATTTATGGTACTTTACCTTTAAAGCAATGTTAATTTCCAGGACCCACATAAATTCCACCACTAGGCAAAAAAACCTTTGCCTTTACTCTCTTGCTAGTGCACTAGATGGTGCAGCAAAGGTGGATAACTTCTGGCAAATGAGAGTTCATAAATATAAAAAATGATGTTTTGCTGAACAGCTGTATTTTGGAAGCAAACTAAAGAAACAATGTTAATAGGGATTAAGCTTTGCCTCAAGATGCAGTTAATCTGAATAAACTCTGCAATATGCAATGAAAGAAAAGACTTGGTGTCATTCTAATTAGAAATTGAAGGATTAATGGAAAGCAACTTTAGTAACTTAGTTATCAGTATGCCTAAGGGCAAGGATATAAAATAATGAAATGAAAAATTTAAGGACAGCATTGATGAGAAACTGCCTATCTGGACCACAGATTCACAACTGGTACCTTACTTCATCCTAGAGAGAATTTCAGACAGCTGTTCTTCATATGACTTTAAAAATTTGTTTCATTTTTAAAATGCATTCCTCCTGCAGCATACATTATCTCAAAAGTGAAATAATACTGTAGCTATTATTCAAATAATAATTAGCAATTTTACTAGGAAACAGCACCCACAGATACATTCAGCATGAGACACTGTTTCCTGCTAGCCTAAATCTGTGTCCTATCAGCCATCCTCAAGATGAAGAGAGGAAGATCACTGTCCAAAAATCTTGTGTTTCTGAGAGCAGCTCTAATGGGAAGTATTAACAGAGCCAGTTTATGCTTCATATTCAGATAATATTTTCTAATCAGTCATGAAAATTCAGATCATTGCTCCACAGATGTGCTCGGAAATTATCATTGTGTATTACTGTTTGCTGTTAACTAGGAGGTCTGGATGACAACATCACAGATAACCATGAGTTTTCCTGTTCTGTTTATCTGGCTGTATTTGTGCTTTGTCCAGATGCCTGCTATACAGGAAATACATTTATGTTCCAGTTTCTTAATATCATACTGAGTGATAAAATCAAACTCTGTCCAACTAGTTACTCATGCTAGTAAAGGAAATGTTAGAAATATCCATGGTAGCTGCCAGTAAACTTGAATAGTCGTCTGAAACATGGTAACATTGCAGACTATAGTTTTGGACTAAAGTGAGGCATATTATTTGGACCCTACTAAAGGAGTGTGCAGACTCTACAGGGTAATTTAGAAATAAACTGTGCTTTCTTTGAAAAAAAACCAACCCTGTCTCTTACCTCTTTAGCCCCTCTTGAAGATTTTATTGTGTCTTTCTTCATAAAGATGTCAGTGACATTTTGTTTTTGTCATAACTGCTGTAATCATATGGGATGGAAAGGCCTAAATTTGTTATCCAGACAACAACCGTGAAAACAAAAATGAGAAGGAAGCATATTTAATGAAATGCTATAGTGTTCAAATGAATCTTGTTCTTTAAGGTCCTGGCCTTGTTGCTGCAATGTAGGAAGTCCTTGTATTTAAAGAAATCTAAGTAAACTTATTAGGTCTCATACCTAGTCTCTCTTGCTTGTCTCTAGCTCTAGGAATGGTATGACTTGATATACAGCCTTACCTCTTAGATTTTTGCCTCCTTACAAACATTACATTATGAAGCTGAAAGTCATGTCATGCAATGCTAAGTTTTGCAAGAAATATGAAGAACTGTGAACAATTTTTACAGGAAGGAAGATTTGAATTCCATAACAGTATGTGCTGCAGTGGGAGTAAATGTAGACTGTAGCAGTGCCAGGAGACAAGGTGGCAATAACAGCTTGAAAACGGGCTTTATTTCAGTCAGTTCTTTCAGTGGGGACATGAGAATGTGCAGTTGTCTTTAAAATCACATAGACAAGTAGATTAGACTTTTAGGGTCAGATTCACCAAAGGACCAAAATAGGAAACAGAGGTTAGTTGGCCTTGCTAATTACAATAAAATATAGGGATTCCTAAACTGATATGGCAGTGATTGCCTAGAACAGGTTAATTTACTCTACCAGATGTTAAAATATATGGCAGAAATTATTTTTCAGTGTAATCCTCAGCTTCCCTTGGCTAATCTGTTCAGGATCCATAGATACCTAATTTGCCATTAGAGGTAATTTTTCCCAATATTTTTCGTGACTGTGTAAAATATGTTAGGCATCCTGGGATCAGGGACTAGAAGTTTTATTTTCCATTACAGATTAATGTTGCACAACACAAGAAAACCGTTATATTCATTATCCAAATCTTTGTGACTCACCAAATCTTTCATCTTTTTCATACATTTTAGAACAGCCTCTGCATAAGTGCTTGCTGATTTAAAATAATATTAAAATAGACAAAATTCTTTTAAAATACTTTCAAAATGTCTTAAATTGATTTTGTGACTATTTTACTGAATGTATGGCTTTACAGAGGGACCTGGAGAGACTGGATCAATGGGCTGAGGCCAATTGTGTGAGGTTTAACAAGGCCAAGGGCCAGGTCCTGCACTTGGGTCATAGCAACCCCATGCAACGCTACAGGTTTGGGAAGGAGTAGTTGGAGAGCAGCCTGGAGAAGAAGGACCTGGGGATATTGATTGACAATGAGCTGAATATGAGCCAGCACTGTGCCCAGGTGGCCAAGAAGGCCAACAGCATCCTGGCCTGCATCAGGAATAGTGTGGGCAGCAGGACCAGGGAAGTGATCCTTCCCCTGTACTTGGCACTGATGAGGCCGCACCTCGAATACTGTGCTCAGTTTTGGGCCCCTCACTACAGAAAGGACATGGAGATGCTGGAGTGTGTCCAGAGAAGGGCAACAAAGCTGGTGAAGGGTTTAGAGCACAAGTCTTATGAGGAGCAGCTGAGAGAGCTGGGGTTGTTTAGTCTGGAGACACCAGAGGAAAGGAGACTGAAGGGAGACCTTATCACTCTACAGCTACCTGAAAGGAGGTTGTTGTGAGGTGAGGTCTCTTCTCCCTAGTAGCTAGTGACAGAACAAAGGGAAATGGCCTCAAGTTGCAGCAGGGGAGTTTTAGGTTGGATATTGAGAGGAATTTCCTTACTGAAAGGGTTGTCAAGCACTAGAACAGGCTGCCCAGAGAGGTGGTTAAGTCACCATCCCTGGAGGTGCTTAAAAGATAAGTAAATTTCTTGCTTAAGGACATGGTCTAGTAGCAGTCTTAGTGGGGCTGGTTAGATGGTTGGACTTAAAGGTCTTTTCCAACCAAAAGTGCTATGCTATGCTATGATCAATTACTTGTATTAAACTGATTTGAACAGCAAATATGTTACAAACTTTATATGAAAAAAAATGGTATAAAAATTACAATTTCATGTAATGGATTTATTAATTTTGTCATAAATTGAAACCCTAGTTCTTTATTTTACTTTTTTTTGTGAAGTGTTATCTATTATGGCAACATGATGTTTTTCTTTTTCTCTTGCTTTGCCTATCCAGGGACTGAAAAAATATACATTACTCTTACTTGCGTTTTGCATCATTTTGGCTGGTTCACTCTCTGCGGCTTTTTCTAAAGTTTGAAAGGATCTTCTCGACCAGTAGGTGGTGCTACTGTTTAATATAATCGGAAAGACAATATTACTGTCACAATACACAGTAATTTTCAAAATGTATGTCCAACATTTACCCTGACTTGATTCAGGAAAGTGAAAAAGAAAACCTTTGCTAAATGTTCCCATGTGGCACGAAAGAAAATCTGGAAATGTTTGTTTCTGCATTTCTTGAAACAGTAAGAATATAAGAGGATTTTATTAAAGCTAAATTATTTTATAGATACTAATTATTTTTTTTCTGGTTCAGGTACTAACCTTCATGTCATCATAAATTCCCGCTCACTGTTCTGGTGGTGGATAAAGGGATTTTAATTCTTAGTCTGTAATACTGTATGCATTTGCAAGCTAATTTGTTTTATTATTATAACATTCTGTCTTACTGACTTGAATATAAAATATATCTTGGAATATTCTTTGTGGAACTGATGCACATGAAGATGTGAAGCTTTTTTAAATTTAGAATCATTATTCCTTAAAGTCATCAATTTACATAAAAAATTTGTCTTCCTATCACTTTAGAATTTAAAAGAAACAGGGGAAAAAAAGGTACTGCAAATTACTAGTGTTTGCTGATTAAACTGTTTGTTTAGTTGCAAGAACATTATGTAGAAATTGTGACCAGCATAGGAATATTTGTGGAAGGTTGGTTGTTTTTATTTCAGTTGCATGGAACTTTGCAAATAAACATTACATTACTGCAACTTGTGATGTTGCAGTATGAGCTAAATATGTGGTTCAAAGTTTGTTTTCAGATAGCTTTGGGCATTTTCTGAATACTTTTCTATGTAGCATATTCACATCTTAAAAATTATATTTGGCAATATATATTTTGTTGAAGCATCACGCTAGAACTTCCCAATCGCTTTTCTACCCAAAGCAAAGTCATCTATATGTAAATAATTTCTGAGAGTTGTTGTCTAACTTTTTTTTTTATGAAACAAGGAAGTAGGTTTCAGAGCATTTTTACGTAAACTAACCAGTTTCTAACTATCTGTCCTGCTAGGAAGTTCTAATGTTTGAAGAAAATTCCCTTTGAGGAATGTTATGTCCACTGTTCTGTGACCACTACTAAGGTGGAGAACTGCTTATTTACTTACTCATGGGAGCTAACTCTTAGTCTTTTCTTCAATATATTGGACAACCCCAGCTCCTGCAGTGTTCCCTTGTTTGTAATGTCCTCATTTTTCTTGCTCTTTCCTGAACTCTCACTAAGTGGACTAGATCTGTCTAGAAAATCTAGACATGGCAGTGAGACTACAGTCTTAAAAATAACAAGAAGAGCAGCAGTTTGTTGTTGTTGTTGTTCGGGTTTTTTTTCTCAATTTGAAAACTCTGTTCATGGTCACACATCATAATATGACACTTCTTGCCATCACATCTTGATACTGTTAATGAGTTCAGATCTCAATCATAGTTTCTCCTTTCTCTCTTCCACCCTTTTATGTCTACTATTTATCGTATTTTATCTTAGAACAGTCACCGAAATCAGGAATAGAAAAACCTCTTAACACCAATGTAGCATTAAGAAGCAGGCATTCTTTATTCGACATCGGACATGAGGGGCATTATTTATTCCATCTAAGCTTGGATGAGTGTGATCACTTTTCTTAGCATATTTATACACACAGGTTTCAGGATTTAGTAATCTAAGTTACAATGTATGGTTGCAATTTAAATATAATTTTAATACACTTAAATATTTGCTTAATCATTCTTGAATCAACTGTGCTTGTGTAAAAGAGTTCAGTGGTCTCTGGTGGTCCCTGGTGGATCTGAAGAGGCACTCTTAATTTTCTTGCTGTGAACTCTAAGTCCTTTTCCCATATGTGGTCTG
The DNA here is from genome assembly GCF_000695765.1 of Mesitornis unicolor. Classification (NCBI taxonomy): domain Eukaryota; kingdom Metazoa; phylum Chordata; class Aves; order Mesitornithiformes; family Mesitornithidae; genus Mesitornis; species Mesitornis unicolor. The sequence continues at coordinate 15,124 of NW_010195456.1, forward strand.
TCCTAGTATTGTTCTTGTTTTATAACTTTGTTTATTAATTCCTTGGTTTCCATTATCAACCAGTGTCTCCTAGTCTATCTGCAGTCCTTCAAAATGTAGTAGGATGTATCAGCCAGGATGTACTGACTCCAATTAGGAAGTTGGCTCCAATTGTAAAGAAAACGTGTCCTTGAGTGCATGCTTGCTTGAGGCCCCTTGTAACAGAACTGTTACTTAGCCTGCTTTTTCTCATCCTATGCTGTTTATTCCTACCCAAGTGTCATAACTTGGTGTCCGACAGGTTTTTTCCCCCTTTAAGGTATTTCTCTAATTTTGCTCTGTATGTTAACCCTTTCCTGTAACAAGTTTGCAGCGTTTTCCAGGGAGATGACATCTGCAAATGTAATAAACATACTCTCTAATTATTGTCAATCATTTATGAAAATGCTGTATTATACTTTTTGGAATGTAATACAATAGTTCTTTTCATTCTAGCACAGAACAATTAATCACTCAAGTACAATTTCCCTCTGTCCTACAGTAGTTTTATTTATACTGCATTCTCTCAGTAGCAGAGCCATTCTGAATACTGCTCAACAGACTGTGATAATTACTTGCTCCATTGCTTGGCACAGCACTGTGTGGATTGTTAACCATACAAATAACAGGACAGACAACAAAATGTCACAGGTACAAGAAGAGGAGGAATGCACCCATGGAAGCACTGTTAACCTTGTTATATTGCTTTGAGGGGCATGGCATCAGAGATAGGCCAGTTACTGGGTGAATTTGCACTGATCCTGGTGAAGATCATGCCCTTAAGACAAAATGTTCAATTTTAGCCCCCACACTCTGAATCTTTGTGTACTGTACCCTTAAATGAAAAGCCTACAGTTAAGACACCAATCAAGGGCAATAAGTAAGTGTGAAATTATGTTGTATCTTGTTCTAAACTTCTAGGGTATAAATATTCTCAATGAGACTGAATTTGCTACATCAGTTTGATTTCCAGAGAGGTGACTCTATGCATATGCATATAGTTTCCTGTAACTAATTAAAATTACTCCTTCTACTTCTGATCATGTGCAGTATTTGCAGAAATTGGGTCTGGGGGTTGCTTTGTAGCCCCCTACAGATCCCAGACTAAAAAGAAAGACCCTCCGATGACCTTGGTTCAAGGACTTGGCTAGAAAAGTTGAAGGACCTTTTTCATATAACAAAGGCTTAAGACTCCAGTAAACTTTAAAGCAATGAATTTTCATCTTTGATTGACTTTAAACTGATTCCAAAAAAGCTGGAAAATAAGTTCACCCTCTAAGACTCCTCTTTGAGTTTCAGAAAGCAGGTATTCTTTATTACGCGCAGGGAGCTCCCAGGATCATTCCTTAGGAGTGTGATAAATGATTTAGCCTCAAACAAGATTTCAATTAAAGTTTACAATTTATTAAATAAGTAAAGGCAAGTAAACAGCACTGGGTGCGTGGGGACATTCTGTTGCCTCAACAGCACACCGTACAGTTCTCTTTTCGGGTTTATATTTTTTTAACTAATACATATTCATGGCATTTCGCAATATGCTTATACATATGCATGACCTATCCCCACTTCATATTATAATTAGTTCTCCTCCCATCCACATCTGTGCAGTGTCCCCTGCTGGTGGTCGTCGGAGGAGGGGGGGTCGCAGGGGATGAAGGCTGTTATCTCCTCTTTGTCACCGCTATTAACCTTTTCTTCTTGCGTAGACTTAGTTATTTCTTGGCTCTTGCTCAAACCACAGGACCGGTATTATCTCGTTTCTGAGGGAGTGTTTTTCTTTCTGGTGCCTTATGGGTTTTACACAACTATATACTCCACTCTACTTGTTTTCAATCTGTTCTTCGTACAAGGACAGCCAAAATAGCCCCAGAGGTCCCATCTTCCCCACGACCTCCACATTGTTTTAACACGAATCAGACTGACACATCTCACAGGAGGACTCAGATTTTCCCATTACAAAGTGATTGTTTATATGCTACCTATTCATACATATTCACGAGATATCTGAGAACTCATTAATACTAAGCGGGGATTCCTCCAAAAGTTATTAGCATACAAGCCCTCCTATCTGGGCATGAGCCCTACGACCCTCTGGTGGTCTTCGGGGGTTAATGGGGAGGAAGGCCTATAGTCTTCATTGCTGTAAACTTTTCACCTTTCTCCCAGAAGCAGAAGTATTTTGTCACTTATTCTGCTAATTGGACATTATCGGCACTATTTCTCTAAACATCTTTGGCTACACAAACACACGATCCCTATATTTCATCCCTGGACATTCCGAGATAGGGTTAGTAGAATAGACAAAGGGGTTTCTGTTCAATTGGGGGATACCATTTATCTTCAAAGCATGTGCTTGGGCCTTCTGCTTATCTGTGGGACTGCTGAGTCTGCAACTGAGTTACACAAAGGTCCTACAAGCAGCAATTTTAACTCCTTTCTCAAAACAATGGGACATTAATGGTGATCACTGGCTTAGATGTACTTTTAGTAAATGTACTTTTAGTGAATAAAACAAACTGTAACTAAAATAGGACCTGGACTATACATAGGTTCGTTAGCAGCTCTAACATTTTCTAAATTAAAATTTTAATTTTTTTT
>NW_010195456.1:17770-32674 GCF_000695765.1 Mesitornis unicolor
TCCCTACATCCATATTACTTCCCCCCTTTGAAAGACTGAAAATTACATTTCAATACTTTTATTTTAATCAAAATCTTACTCATTGTATGTTGATGAGTCTTCCTTTTTTTTTTTTTTAGACTTTTTAACATAGTTTTAAGAATAATTTGCTTCATCAATATTACTATCCCTCCAGAAAGGATTCCCAGAAGGAAGCCCAAGACAATAAGTTTATCACAGTTGTTTTCCCAATTACAATACATTTAATTTTGCTGAGAAAGTCTTAGCTTCAAGGGTGCAGTTATTTCAGATTTTCATTTCTTGGTAGGTGTTTTCTTCACTCTGGTGAAATGAATCCACAGTCCCTGTCCTTGTACTTTAAGGATTGTGTAGGTAGTTAACAAAATGTGATATGGTCCTTTCTACTTTTCCTGTAGTGACTCTGAGTTCCAAGTTGTGTTTTTTTTTTATATGTACCAGATCTCCAGGTTGGTATGGATGAACAGCAGTATCCAAGGCAAGGGGTCCTGTCAGGACTAGATTCTGTCAGAGAGCTGTAAGAGTTTTTCCTAAAGAAATTAAATATTGTTTTAAATCTGTTTTCCCCTGCTCAGCCATTTTCCCAGGAATCAATGATGTTCGATAAGGTTTTCCATACATAATTTCACAGGGGCTAATTTTCTCCTTAGATCGTGGTTGTATTCTTATTCTTAGAAGGGCTAATGGGAGGGCCTGTGGCCATCTTAAAGATGTTTCTTGGAATGGCACATTGTTTAATTGCTGTCTTATGTTTGCTACAAAATGTGGACCTCGATCAGAAGACATTTCTATTGGCACCCCAAATCTCGGTACTATTTCTTTAAGTAGTACTTTTGTTGTTACTTTAGGTCTGTTGGTGCGACAAGGAGAAGCTTCTGGCCAACCTGAAAAAGTATCAACCAATACTAATAACTATCTATAACCATTCTGTTTTGATAATTCAGAAATATCAATTTACCAATAATCACTAGGGGAATTTATCTGCTTAGTAATTTCAGGAGGTGGTCTTTTCCTATTCACAGGTCTTTTTTAAACAGATTGGGCATTGTGCAATAACTGACCTTATTATTGCTGTCATTCCTACACATACAACTAATTTTTGGAGGCCATATATCATAACTTCACTTCTCAATGTGTTTCTTCATGTTTTTCCTTTGAGTTCAGTCATTATCACAGGTGGAGCAATGACTTGCTTTCTGGGTGTTACTAGCCAACCCCTCTCATTCACGGTTACTTTTAACAGTAGTGTCAACTACTGATCTGCCTTGCTATAATAAGGTTCCAGAATTAGGACCTTTACCTGTTTTACTGGTACCAATGCAAGGATGCTTCCTTCTGTTCTTTAACAGTTTTATCAGCCAATCGATTACCTACCTTTACTGTAGTTTGTCAGTTAATGGTTCATCTTTCAGATCTTGTCTGCTCCAATACATGTGTTCAATAGTCTGCAGCCAATCATGGTAAAAGGGTTCAGAGTCCCTTACCTCTGAGTTCAAGAATATTGCTAGGTTGATTGTTGTAGTAATTTTAAGTTCCACATCATCCTGTTCCAACAGGACAACTTGGTAGTTGACCGTGCAGCTTGGGACAGCCAATGTCCCCTCTTTTGGTATTGTCTAGTTGTTTGAAAAGAATATCCAACAGCTCTGCTCCATGCTCCCAGTCTTTGAGCCAGCATGCCCAGGGCAAAGTGTTATTGCTCATGTACAAAGAACTTGAAAGGTTTGGACAAATTGGGCAGCCTCAATGCAGGTGCTGACATCGAAGCCTTTTGAAAAATAACATAAAATAAAATAAAATTCTTAAAGGCTATTTGGCATTCAGGGGTCCATAGTAGGTGGTTCTTCTTTGATCCCTTCGAAGTTTCATTATATTGTTTTCCATAGTTGAGAATCCAGTCTGCGCCATTTGACCGTGCCTAGAAGTGCTTTCAGTTCTCGTGCAGTTCTTGGTTCTGGTGTCTGGCAAACTGCTTCTTTTTGGTCACCTCCCAGTCTCTGTTGTCCCTGTGTAATATCAAAACCCAGATAAATTACAGTCTCTTTTCCTACCTGGGCTTTGCTTTTTGACACACGGTATCCTTCGTGTTCCAGGAAATTCAGTAGGCTTATAGTCATCTACAGACACTCTCCCCGTGTCTCGGCAGTCAACGAGATGTCACCCACATGTTGCAACACCATTCCATCAGCGTTGTCTTTTTTCCCATATTTCTAGCTCCTTTGTCAACTGGTTGCTGAATATCATTGGACTTATTTTTGAACCCTTGAGGTAGGACTATCCAGGTAAGCTGCATTTATGTCCGGTGGTGGGGCTTTCCAACTCAAAGATGAATATCGCCTGGCTGTGTTTATCTAGAGGTATGCAGAAGAAAGCATCCTTGAGATCAAGTACAGTAAACCACTTATGCTTTTCCTTTAAAAAAAGTCAGCAAGGTATGTGGATTAGCCACTACTGGATCAGTATCTTGAACAGTCTGATTCACAGCTCTCAAATATTGGACTAATCTTTATTCCTTGCCACTCCGCTTTTTACTGGTAATTTAGAGGTATTCTATTCTGATTCACTCTCTATCAACAATCCATATTTTAGAAATTTTGTTATCAATTCTTCTAGCCCCTTTCTAGCTTCCCACTTAATAGTATACTGGTTTTGTCTTACTAGTTTAGATCTAGATTTTAGGGCAACTCTTACTGGTTCCACTAGTTTAGACTACCTGGGATTCTGCTTGCCAGTACCAGGGCTGTTAGTGCATTCTCTGCTTCTGTAGGAATTTCTTCCTCTGATCTTTGTGTATTCTGTAACATAAGAATTCTCACCTCTACAGCTTTTGATTCAGGTATTAGTAATTCCACTTCTCCATTCATAAAAGTAATCGGTGCATCTAATTTGTTCAGTAAAGCTCTTCCCATCAAGGGCGTCAGGCATTCTGGCACATATAAAAATTGAGTGTTACCCATTGTTTACCTAGCTTTCATTTTAAAGGCTGCAAAAAGGGCCTATTTTCTTGTTTCCTGGTGGCACCAACAGTTTCAAGACTAAAATCTTCTTCACAAGTATTAAGCACAAAGTAGCTCCTGTATCAACTAAAAATTATAATTCATCATTCCCCAGTCTCAAGGTAACCAGGGGTTCAGCTAAGGATGATACCCCCCATCCCTTTCAGGCCACATCATTTAATATCATTAGTTTAATAGCCTGCAAAGATGAATCTAAGTTCCCTGCTTGTGGGCACTCCCTCTTCCAGTGCCCCTTCTCCTTACAGATTGCGCACTGATCTTCTGCAAGGCAACTTTTTCTTCCAACTCCTCTCCTTTCCCCTTATGCTCCTCTAGGTGCCCCTTTTAGTCCAGCAAGGAATCTCCTTTTCCTTATCTGTTCTCTCTGAGCCTGTTGCATCTCCTTTTCCTTTTCGCTGTTATTCTACACTTTCCATTATATTTCCAACAATTTACAATAATTTCCAATAACTTTGCCAACATTTTTGGATCCTTCCTATATGTTCCAGCCATCTCTTTCCATGCTTTCAAATATATCACTTTATACATCACAAGAAAGAAACTTTAACCCACACTGGCTCTCCAACTGGTCCTCCAGCCTGCCTCAAGGGTGCTTGTAGTACTGCCCTCCCCCTTCCCCCTTCCCCCCCCCCAGCCCCAAGTTCTCCTTGCTATAGGGCTAAAGTCTTTCAATTTCTCCTGAACACTATTATCACAAACACCTCTTTCAACTTCCCTATTCTCACCAATATAATCCTCTCCCTGATCATCTCCACATCTTGGTGCCACCAATAAACCTGTATTGTCTTCTCCTCTATTGGCTTCTTATATTACTTATACCTATTACCAACACTACATGCAGAACAACAATGTTTAGGCTAATTCCACATTCTTTTCAATTAGCTTAACAACCCTCTCGATAACAGCAGAGGAGGAACAGGAGAAACTTTCCACACAAAAACTCAACAAAGGAAACAGGAGGAGATGTGCAGAGACAGCTCTGTAGGCTCCTTGGTCACAATTGCTGTAGCTAAAATTCTTTCTCCTGGATTTCATACTCATTTTTGACCATCCTCTTTATGGTGGTCATATGCCCAATTATTCCTTACATATCAGTAACCAACATTTTTCCATGTATTTAGATTTCTATACAAAGTCATAAAAGCATCAGCATATGGACCTTCATTGCACTTCCCTTCCTGTCTGCAAAATAACGTTAATTGCAATATGGTATTATATTTCAAAGTTCCATTCTTTGGTCATTTTTCCTGATCTTCAAGAGTATACATCAGCCACCAATTAGTACAATACTCTGAAAGTTGGTTTTGAGTATGCAAATCTCCAATTTTCTCCAGTGTTTCAATATACAGTCTAGGGGGCAGTATTTCAAAATCCCCCCTTCTGTCAATACAGACATCTTGTTACCCGTTATGAAAGTATACAACAACAACACAAAAACATAAAAACAATCACCTTACACAAAATGTGCCACCCAAAAAGGGGACTCCAACTTCTATACCACTCAACAACACAAGTAACACAAAAACAATCACTTAACACGGAATAACAAGATGTCCAGTGGGACACTAACCCACTCTTTAATATTACCAAAACCAAACCACCAAAACCTGGACAGACTTTTGTCTAGAAGAACTATAACCTCCCCTTGAGGTACCTTTATAGCTCCAACCCTGCAAGACTTTTACCACTGCCTTACAAGCAAGCCGCCAACCTTTTAAAGATTAAAGAAAAGACTGCCTTTTACATTTCTGGGGGTCTTGCTTAGACGTCTTTGGTCAGATGATTGGAGGTTCTCCCCAAGAATCACTCAGTGCTGATGTCCCATCTGGGATGCCAGAAACTGTCACCAAAATCAGGAATAGAAAAACCTTTTAACACCAATGTAGCAGGAAGCAGGCATTCTTTATTTGATGTTGGGTGTGAGGGGCATTATATATTCCATCCAAGCTTACACAGCTACAGACACATTTCTTGGTATATTTGTACACAAAAGTTTCAGGATTGCATAATCTGAGTTACAATGATTGGTAGCAATGTAAAGATAATACATTTAAATATCTGTTGAATAATTCTTGGACCAAACTGCGCTTGCATACAGGGGGTCCTTTGGTGGTCTCTGGTGGTCCCTAGTTGTTCTGAAGAGGCACCCTTACTGTCCTTTCCATGAACTCTTGAGTCTTTCTCTCATATGTGGTCTTTTGTGGACCCTTTTCCTCAACTCCCTTATCTTAGTCTCAGCTGGTGTTCTGCTGGCTCATCTGTAGTCCTTTAGAATGTCCTAAGATATATCTGTACTAGGATGTATCAGTGAACTAGGATGTATTAGTCAGTGACAAAAATCATGTCCTTGACTGAGTTCTTGTTTGAGGCCCCTTACAACTGTAGTTCATCAGGATTTATGGTTTAAGTATGTATTTATTAAAAAACATTTTCTTATGATGCTCACTTAGAATATATTGAACAAATATTCCACTCATTTCTGAGATTTTCTTGTTCTTAAGTTTTCATTTTGAAGTAACACTGGTACTTCTTTCATGTCAAAATGCTGGATTAACTAACACGTGTTTATAGAGCTGTTTATACAAAACAGTCTGGCAGCAACTGAATTTAATAACAGAATTCTACAGCTAATATAAATTATAATGGTTCTGTTTATATCAGCATGTTTTTATATCAGTGTTAGACTGACCCAGAAAATTACTATTATTTTTTTTTTGGGGGGTGGGGTGCTGGGGAGGGTGTTAATTTTTTTGTATATATCACTGAAGGAAAAACAAAAGTAGGACCAAGGTGGAAGAATCACGTTTCTTGGAGAAAATGTTACTTTCAAATATTTGTTTGTGCCTGTTTAATAACACCTAAGAATATATTTTAGCTTGTATTAAGAATTTCTCTGGTAATACTTAGAAGCAAACTAGTCTTTAAAATATAGGTAAGCTGGGAGTTTCCAAGTGAGTTTTTTGTGCAGTGTTGGGAACCAGGTAATTTAGTGTCACCTTTTTCAGATTTTCCTCACCTGTTTATTCCTTTCCCTATATTTATTATCAAGTAATTTCCTGAGATTCACTACCCCTCTTCCAGATTTTTATTCCTTCATATTTTTAGTAAAAAATATTATTACCTGGAAAAATAATCTAAATACATTAATTCTTATGTCTTCAAATATAAATAGTATAAACTGGCATTTTTTTATCCTTATATATATTTTTATATTTTATCAACATAATAATTTTCTTTTTCAAGCAATGTTCAAGGTTGATTAAATACTAGTTCAACAGGCTGACCTGATCCTTGTGTTTTCTTGCATCTTGGCATGAAAATAAAATGACAGCCAAGATGAGGCGTGCTAGCAATTAGTGTCTTTTTTAAATTATTTTTACCTTACTTTCCAATAGAAGACTGAAGTTGAATGCTGTATTCCATAATTACTGAATGAATGATAGATTCCACCTTCCCTTAGCTATATATAATGCTGATAGTGACTATGGAGCATTGTATTTTAGCTGATATAGCTGAAGTGCTGGTTCTTACATTTTTCATGCTTATCAAGAAACATTTTTTTTTAAATATAAAATAAATTTTCTCTTTAAATAAACACTGAGCAGTTCTTGTGCCTTTTATTGCACCAAAGGTCTTGTTTGATAGTCTAACCTGAAAGAGGAAGTAAGACTCAAAGGAAATAGGACCTGCATTACTCCTGCTAATATTTTCAGTGATTCAGGAAGTCTGACACCACTGTGCATATTCAGGTTGTGTAAGTAACTCCTAATGATCTTAGGTTTTGGTATTTATGTAAGGAACAACACACTAGTAATAAAATAAATTACACTTAGATACATTAATTTCCCACGTCCTAGCATTTTTCATGCTGTGGATCTAATAAAAACATTTCCTCTAGAACTGGGAGACAAAACACATGGTTTCCAGGGCCAAACCAGGGAAGGGGTAGGGAGGAAGAGGATCTTCACCTCACTAGTTAATGAAATGGGAGAAGTGTCCACAGTAATGTTTCTGTGCCCTTTGGTCAGCTGCACTGAGGGAAATAACTGTGTCTCAATACTTTGAGCTGCTGTCACCAAGCCCATAGAGAAGCCTCAGAGAACATTGTTTTTTGTTACCATTCATGAATTAACTAGCCTCTAACTAATGAGTGGTTTTTTTTCCTTTTTCTTGTTTGTGGATAGAGGCTGGGGAGAGGAGCACTTGTTCAGAATTACAGCTGCTCCCCACCATTTACACATCTGAACTTTGATCCTAGCAGAGGAAAAGCTGCATGAGCAAATCTGGTTCAAGTTGAAGTTTTGTGTCCCTTATGCAGACTCACACCCGCACTCACTGAGTGTTAAAATTGAATTTGGATATATGCAGTCCCATTGCACACTGTTGCTCTGTTTCTAAGCAAACCAGGGTAGATAATAGGAGTGTAACTATGATGAAGGAATGAGGACTGCATTTAGAACAATGTTATTGTTCAAATGTCACTATCTTAAGCAATTGACAACTCCATATATTTGTACTATCATTGTAAATGATAGTTCTCATGCTAAGCCAGTAAACGTGCTAAGAACGATGACATTTCAGGTGTGAATTGCCTGTCAATCTACATATTCTGTTTCTTTTTACAGACTTACAGATATGCCTTGAAGAGCAAATTGAAAGAAAATGCGTTCCGAGGGAAAACATGATCTAAAAATCAAAATATGTCATCAGTAGAAGGGTGTCTAACTACTAAGCTCTGACACATCATTTCTTACTTAAAAACATAATCTCAAGAAGATTATTTCTCAAGCTGATGGCTCTTGCTTCTAAACTTTTAAAATTCATAGATTCCCAGATGTATTCCTCTGCAGGATTTTCCAATTCAATAACTTTCAAATTATTTGATTCCATACAAAACATGGTTTTTCAAGTATGTGTGAATTAAAAGTGCTCTTACAGTGAAAGATATTCACTACGGCAGATTCTCGTGAATGCAATTACCAAAAGAACAACTGCATTCTTTTCAAGAGTCTACTTTAAAAATCTGTATTTCTAATTTTTTACCACTGATCCTCTTCACCCTGACTTCAGGTATATCATGAGCTAATCTTTTTATTTCTTTGGATTTGTTTGTAGGCATGGAATTTGTTTTAAGATCATTTAAGAAGATGTGAGAGAGATCATTTAGGACAACACAAAAATGCACTGGAAAAGTGTGGGGGTTTTAATTTCACTTAGGTGCAAATAGGGCTTGTAAAGTACAGTGTAATTTACTGAGCTTCTAACTAAAAATTTAGTAGGAGAGCATTGCAAATGTATCTGTTCAGGAAACATAGCATTTTAAAGCAGAAATCTCATAATGCAAGTACTGACAAAGGGGAAAGTGTGTGAAATATGTCTTCTTATACAATTCTGAGAAAAGGATGAGTTTCCCAGGGATATTTATACTGTTACAGGTTCAGAGGCCAAGGCAATTGGCAATACAGTCTTTGAGGAGAGATGACTTTCCTCTGCCCTCATGGTTTAAATCAATTAATGGAAGAGATATAAAATGAAGCAACATAGGGCTATATTTCAGAAACTTCTTTCCCTCAGTGTCTTTCAAAGACTTCAAAAAGCTTTTAGGTTATACTTCCTTAGATTTTTGTTTTACTTGAGGCAATACCTTGTTTTCTCATTTACACAGGGCATGAAGTTCAATTTTTAAAGTACTGTAGAAGACTTCCTCATATACACAAAATTAAAAAGAAAATGTTGTTTATTGCTCTATACTTTTCAGTGTTTCTCACATTAAAAGTTATTTTACTATATTTCTGCATTTATGATAAAGGAATTGAGATAATTATCCCTAATATTATTTGCTTTTAATAATTTATCTGATCAAACTTCTTAGCTGATCCCTCTTCCATGTAATTAAAAAAGTCAAAACACTAAATCTAAACAACTTCTTCAAAAGTCAACTCTCTCTTGAGGTATATAACCTGGACCTATCTCTAGTGCTTCATGGCAGCACAGGTTGATGGTACCTCAAGCGAAAATGTTTAACCTGGCATTTATGCATATCAGTTACAAATGGTTCACATGGTACTGACTGAACTCAGTGTTAGCAATAGGGAATGGTATAGTCATGAATGACAGAGTATTAAGAAAGAAGAAAGGGAAAAAAAAAGTGGCTACTCCAGTATTTCAAGGTGGATGCACACAAAACAGCATTACAAACTTATTATTATACTTTTTATTCAAAAGCATTAGCAAGAAATGGTAGAAGTGGTAAATTTCCAAGCAAAAGAAAAGGGAAAACAAGTTGTTGAGGTTGACTGAATAGACTTTTAACAGAATCCTCCTTCTGGTGGTGGCTGAGCATCAGGTTATCAAACATGATAATAAGAGCCCACTAAGGAATGTTCACTGGTGGTTGTTGTTATTGTCAAAACTACCAATAAAAAGTAATTAAGAGATCATCTGCAATAGAAAAGAAAAAGAAATAAAGCATGCTCTTTTTGCATTTTTAAGGCTAATTTATGATCTAATACAATCTTAGTAAATTTACCACCTTCACCCCTCAAAATGAACTTTTACATCTCCTTTGAGGTCAACAGAACTCTCAGTAGAACTCTAATATTTTACAGTAATGCAAATTACTTCAAAGGTGAATGATGTTAGATATGTACAAAGTAATTATTATTCCTGCTTTAAATCTTTAATATTAAACAGTATTTGCTGTTTAACAGAGTAGAACATATTATTTTCTATAACTTTTTAATTTCCATTTTTATCACACTGAAATAGTGATAAGATTTCAATGGTATACAGTTACGAAAAAGAAAAGTTTCTTTAAGCACTGTAGATTCTCTTCCATAGTTCAGTCTCTGCCAGATAAAATAAAAATATGCAATATTCAAATGAGAAGAAGCTGTTTGCTTTAAGTAATGATTTATGACTCAGTAATCTGAATAAGTAATCTGAGTTTTAGATAATCAGTGATAAGTAATCAGTTTTAAACCACAGTAATCTGAGTTGTAAGTAATGACTTCAGGCTTCATCCAGCTAACCCTTCATCATGGCAAATGTACTGCATCCATAGACTCTCGTCAACAAGATCCTGTACTCACTGAAGGCAGCAGCAATGTCATTGTTTTCATGAAAGAGGTAAGAGACTGGTTTTAACCCACACATTGTTTATCTTCAGTCTTTGGTGATTAGCTAAAAGTGAGACCAGTTTTCCAAACAAATGGCAGTCCATAGCTATTTTGTTGATTATTTCATTTGGAACTCTTATCAGATTTCAACTAGATTTAAGGCTGGGAGAATCAGATGTTAATCTATGAACAAGTGAGTTCACTAGTTCATCAGTGAAACAGTGTGACGGAACTTTTGCATCCACTTATTGCAAGGCTGGTCAAGTTCTGTCCAGAAAGTGTTGCAAGATGCTTTCAGTCCATTCTGAAAACTCATAACCAGGCAACTAAAACATAAATGATAACATCTAGTCTGAGAAGAAAGGTGACTATTGAGTATCATTTGGAGCTGTTGTGCTGCTTCAATTTGTGTACCATGACCTACCATCAAAATAGCAGACCAGATCCCTCACCTCTGGGCTGGCAAGGCAGAAATGACACAGAAAGCCAAGCGTTTTATTGCCTTTACGCAATTTCGTGCTTTAAAAATGTTTATTTTGAAGGAGTGAATCATTCCAAAATACTTTGTACAGCTTTTTCATCAAGGTGGAATGTCAGGGAGGAGTATTACTCAAACTCAACACAAAGAAGAAATTCCTGGCACATCCAATTTTTTTCTAATTTGATATAAAACTATGTTTGATTGCTGTGGCTTAAATTGTACTGAAGGCTTATTTTGCTAAAGTTATTTATATAGCTAGCTATTATTATTATTATTACCTTTGGCTCTGAATTTAAAAATTAATCCAGACAACATCATCATACAGTCCTTTGATGAATATACTCTAAAGCCTTCCAGCTGCACAAGCTTTAAACACTCTACCTTAGCATATGTCACAATGAGTCAGTCTTTCTTAACTGCACTTCATTAAGGCACTTATTTCAGAAATGTACTCCAGGAATGTCTAAGAGAGGAATTAAAAGTGAATTTTCAGGTAGACTCTTTCATCCTCCAGTTCCAGACAAGTAGCTGTGTATCTGCCAGCAAAACCTACAGTCAACATATGTATTTATTTTCTTGCATACTGGAGCTAAAACTTTACTTATGTACAAATTTTGAAATGTGAACCATCATCTGAGGAACAACAAATAAGCAGAAACTGCTAAACATAAAAAAACCAGCCCAGCTATTGGAAATTAGAAGCTCAATATGTTTCATAGTTCAATAATAGTATTTGGAACAGCTTTTAACACTTATTTATTTCTGTGGGATTTGTTTGTTTGTTTGTTTTTAACACAGTGGGGTCAGTTTTACCCTGTAAAATTAATTCAGACAGAAATTGCCGTTCATAATTATAATCAAGCCTTTCTCAAAAAAACCCACTATTCTAGTTTGTTACATGTGATACTGTGTTGTCTATAAAGAAAAAAAATAGGGTTCAGATTTTGTAGTGTGGTATATGCAGATCAAGAAGTCACATCTAGATTCCTCAGGCTAGAAGATCAACCAGGAATGCAAGGAGAATTTGCAGACTTGTGAGATTTTCATTGTCCCTGCAGTTAGAGCAAAAAGTGAAGGGACAGACACAGATCTGCAGTGGAAGTTGTAATTTGTAGCTCAAATCTTGCGTTCCTCTCTATAGAGTGTATGTTGAGGGGAACCCTCTATTTTTTTTTTCTTTTGATTGACAGGCTTAATCACTGTTTACCAAGAGGAGGTGAAAACCTGCCTTTGAATGAACACTAAAATTCTTCCTACTTCAAGAGATGTTGCTAGTCATTTTTGTTGATGCCACTCTGAGAGAGACTGAGGTTCAAAAAAGGCTGAAGTCTCTGATTTTCCTGGGAAATGTGTAAGAAAAACTGGCACAACAAGTTCCCATGCCTGTGAATTTGAAGTTTCCATCTTCCATGGCACTATACAAAAGTGATGGAGTTACATGTCTGGAGTCTGATGAGCCACATTGGCAGGGGTTGGAGGTAGATAAAAGAGATCACAAGTGAAAAGCAGAAATTAAGAAGAGGCACCACATCGGGTGTTGTCTGTCAAGCAAACAATCAAACTAATTTTAAAAATTAAAAATACTCAGGAAGGATTTGTCACCTGAATTTAGAAACAACGAATTTACCTCTGTTGGCCTCTTAAATTCAGAATTATAATTACAGTAATAAGATTTATTTGTCCTGATACTATCATTTCCATTCTTAAACAAGAAAGTGTACTGCTGGCAAAAATATGCATTCTGCCTTAAATACACCATGCATCAGAGTTGGAATAAGTTTACAGGCACAAAACATGGTAACATTAGAAAAGCAAAGGGTAATAATGTCATTCTTTGTAAAAATAATAACTCGTCTGAACTCTATCTGAACTCGTCTATTCAGTCAGTGAATATGGTGGGATTGCATACGTATATGAGTTCTCCATCAAGCAAGGAAAATTCTGAAGTGTTTTTGAGATTAAACTATACGGTTTTAGCTCTGCTGGTTGTGGTGGTTTGAATTCAACTCCCTAACTGGGATTCTATTATACATTGTGCTCAGGCAAATTAACATCTCAACAATTTGTTGATCTACAGAGTGATTCATTACTAGCTACAAAATCACAGTTAGTTCTGGGAAGGCTCCACGTTGTTAAAGTGAGACTTGCAGTAATTACAACTACTGAGATAATTATAATTTTAAACTTGAAGCTTAAGATTACTTCAGTACAAACACAGGGAGCTGAGATTTTAAGGCATGCAGTTGAATCCATCCATAATGAATCCATGCATAATACTCACATGCTTATGCAATTAAATACATTTAAAACTAAACAGAACAAAACCACTCCCCCCCCAAAAAAACAGCAAACAACCAACAAACTCACAAACCTTCACTGGGCTACTGTCATCAGGAAGGTAAATGGCAAAATAAGTATATCTCCATTATGCTAGGTAGGTAATGAACCAATAATCTTCTATTTCTCCTAGCCCATTCTACGTTTCTCTCTCAAAACACGGCTGCACATGTTTCTGAAATAGTGTATCTGGATGCGCCTTGGATCACTAGGAAAAAAAAAACAGGGTTCCTAAGCTGGTGTGAAAAATTTTATTTCAGTAATAAAAAAGACTAATCTGTTAAACAATGCTCCTTTTCCTGCTATTAATGTTTTTGCATCATAAATACAGTACAATTTTCTCAATTGATTTTGAGAGTTTTAGAAAATTTCCTTGTTAACAGGAGGGAATTCCTAGATTTTAGTTTTCTGTTATGAGGTATGCTGATAAAATTAAGTAAGATGCTAAGCTGAAGTTATATGAAGAAGCTCATAAATTTCAGTTGTAGAATTTTCTTTTCAGGTCTCCAAAAATAGTTCTAATGAAATAATAGGGCAGCTGCTCCCAATATTAAATTAAAAAAAATTCCTTACAGAACAGATGTGGAAGATAACTCAAGCCTAGAATTTTAAGTGTATATCTAAAAGTCTGATACTATCTGTTTAAATTCCATAACATGTCATGCAAAATGATTTACAGTCAATGTTATTTATAATGCTGCAATAGCAGGTACAAAGAACAGTTTGATGTGCTATAAACTCTTCCAGCTCTGGAGCAGAATGTTTGTAAGTGGGACCTATGGCATATTGATTAGGTGCTAGCAATGGAAAAAAATTCCTAAGTAGGTTATTTGGCTCTTTCTGGAGGAGTTTCTTTCTGAAGCAGGTTACTGAGTTGATTATTTCTAGTGGCAAAGTCTGTGCCTGCGAATGTTATATCACTGGGTAAATAACCTTGGTCCTAGAAGTTGCTTTCTCTAAATAGCTTGGAATTTTCTATTTAGGAAGCAACAGTGGATCCTTTCAAAGTAATTCCTAATTTGCCATCTTTGATACATCCTTCCATAAAGAATCTCATACTGGAATGGCATGGAATTAAGCCCAAATATCCATGGTAATTCCTAAATTCCTGTCCTTGGGATCTCTTCTTCCACTATGTAGGCATTTGGTATATGCCTGTATTCAAGAGAATAACTAGACACATTCTACCATTTCAAACATCACCAAAAATATCTCTCATCATTGTTATAATTAATTTTTAGTTAGGAAAAGTACATGATTTATCTTCAAATGCTGCTAGTAGAATTGGCACTTTAATCAAACTGCTTGTGTTGTTTACTAGACTAAAGAACACAGTATTTAATTTTACTCAGTTTGTGATAAGGGAAATCAGTCTATTTAATCATTGCACAGGGGACTGTAGTGTACTGGAAAGGTAAATTCACAAGAAAAATATTACAGACTTTTCTATATTTGTGAAAAATGTGCTTGAATCTACAGATAAAGAACTTTATGCATAAGTTCTCTCTGAAAAATCTACAATCTTCATGTCAAATATGACAGTCTACTGATTACCAGATTACTAATTTATTTCTGTAAGATAATGCACTATGGAAAAGCAGAACATTAGCAGAATGTTCTACCATGTAGAATGTTCTACCATGCATCTACAGGCACATTGGCACTATACATGGTGTCTTGTTTTAGTGGGACAGAATTTGAGAGTCAGTTTCCTTTTGAGAAAAACTCCGATTTTGTGAAGTCTACAGCACTTAATTCCATGGGATCAAGGTGATAAAACATGGTTATAGATTTCAGCCGATGTTGGCATGTGATGCTCAAAGTCTTCAGCAGTCTTGAGATAAACAAGTGCAGAGGCTGGGAGTAGTGGAAACACAGCAGAGTTGACCCTGGTGGAATAAATCACACAATGGGAGTGCTGCCATTGATGGGT
>NW_010195457.1:0-40356 GCF_000695765.1 Mesitornis unicolor
TTCTGAGCAAGATGCTGTGGGAAACTGTGTTTCATACAGTTCAATTTTAGTTTTACATACATAAATGTTTTCTCTCTCTCTCTCTCTATATATATATATACATACATATACACGCACACACACTACAAGATAAGTAAAAAAAAAATCAGGAAGTCATTTCATAGCAAGGATTTTTTTTAGTGAGTAACAGTGGTATATCAGAGAGTTTAACTGCATTACAAGTGGCTTATAAGCTTCTGTAATTACACCAGCTTTCAGTAGTGCCTCAATAGGTCAACGTTATTTGTTGGTTACAATGGTACTGCAGCATTGAACACAGTGTAAGACAAGCTGTAAAGTCTGTAGGCAGAGTCACAAAAATTTTATTTTCCAAAAATAAATCAGAACAGAATCTAACCCCATCTTAAAGGTTCTTTGAGATAATGTCTTAAAGCAAAAAGTGGGTTTTCTTCTCAACAAATTTCATGGTTATTTTGGTCACTGCTTAGCATGTTAATTATATAAATTAATAAATACATATATAACGTATTTATACATAGTGGATTTTAATCTATGCAAATAAAATATAATTAATTTCACATTAGTAAGGATTTTAATATCAACACAGTATTTAGCTATTATTTTTCTATTTCTTTACATATGCCTTTGTTTCACGACTTGAAAGGGAGGTCCACATTGCAGCCTTTATTCACACTGCCCACAGCTCAAAATTGCCACTAAACTCATTTATTTTTAAATACATCCTTAAATGCAAGAAAAAAAAAAATCAGTAGGTCATAAGTGTCTTCTTAAATACCTAAATGAAATGGAACAAATTTTAAGTGACTTTGAAGTTATTTTCAATCAAGCCTGTTCAAATGCCATTGAAATACGGGCTTCAAGATGGATCTTAAATAAGCTACAACTACTTGACAGAAATCAATTACTCTCCAAATTTGTTCTTCTGCTGCACTCCATCTAGTAAACAGAAAATCACTTGTAAGTACAGACACAATCTAACTTCTACATTCCAAAACATTTTAAAAATACATTTTAAAATATTATGTTTGTGTAATATTTTCTTGAAAGAAAAAATATGGTTAAATCAGAGTATAACAGGATAAAACCAATCCACCCGTGACAGAATTTCTAATAAGCATAAAGATACCATGGACTTTCAGATGCCAGAAGAGTTCTTTGAGGGTACTTTCAAAAGCACAAAGCAGGGCCAAATGCATAATTTGCAATGAAAAACATCTCCAGCCTTCATTGTGGCTACTTCAAGGAGAAGGTAGGTCAGAAGGTGGCTCCAGATGAGCTTCCTCTGAGTCAACAAAACAAGTCTCTTTTGAATTCCGACTCCACACACCAATTCTTGGGAATAAAGAGATGCTGCGTGTATCAGCACCAGAGGCTCCCCAACACTTCAGAAGAGTTGGCCTCATTCTTTGGAGGGCACAGAGAACCCCCCCCTCCAGCTGTTACAGAGCCTCAAGGAATGCTCCCCAAACCAGCTCTATTCTTTGCTACGTGAGAGTGGGGCCCAGGAGCACCCCAGGGATGGGGTTGCTCAGTGTAGTGGCTCACATGTATAACCTGCAATGATTAGAGGGCAACGCCGACCAAAGCACCGTCAGACCAGATGGTTTATCACCAGGGCACAGCCTAGCAGAAACATGGCTTTGGGTCCAAGGTGAGTCAAGACACATTAACACAGACTGGAGTGAATTGGGTGATATTTCTTTCAGCTCTACAGCGAGCATGCTCTCTCTTATTTCAGAGATCTCAGCACAGTGCACCATAGGATCACACCAGGAAATATCAGTAGACGCTTGCACATCATACCAGACTGACACTTAAAGTGCCTACATTTTTATTATCTCCATGACATAAGAAAGGGCAAATGCCTATGGGAATAAAGAGGAAGATCCTCCTTTCCTTTATACTTTGCACTCTTGAAAGAGTGATAGCTATAATTTTGTAATGACGGCAAAAACAGGATGGCCTCCCATGTTGAAAAGGTCCTGCAGCACTAAATAAAACCAATAGGAATCCACAGAAATTAACCAAGATGCTATTAAAATTACTTTGAATGTATAAGGTAACATGATTCCAATGAATTCTTCAGTCAAAATATGTATTTCTTTTAATTAAATGGGCCTCAAAATTTCAATGTTCTAATAAACTTGTTTCCACGCAGTTTTACCTGTATAAAATGCAGAGCAGTATTATGCCAAACATTAGCCAGACCATTCTTAGAGAAATTCACATAACCCACATAAGGTCCAAATCAAATTATTTAAATAGACAAATACCAACAGAACCACCCCATTGACAGACTGTTTCCCATACCTGGCCAGTGCCAGGTTTTAGGACAGGGGTTGTCTACAGGACATATACCTACTGACTGGTAGACTTAGTGAATGGTAAGTTCACCCAGTACCAGCCCTTTTTCCTCACAGTCAATAAGGGGAATGCTTATGACATCTCAGACATGACAAAATATTGATGATACCCTCCTGCTAGCCCTACCAACTGTGCCATGGAGGGCAATGAAAATTTGGTCTGTGTAATAGCATGGTCCATAACAAGATCACACTCTGATTTACATGAAAAACTTAAGATGCAGCTCTGCAGGGATAACGGAATCAAAGCTGTGAATTACATACCACTGTCAGTTCTATATATCACCAAATGTTAAAAGCATTAAGCCACAACTTCACCCGTACCATTTCTCATTACATCCATATTTAAAAAAATATGAATATGACAATGTCAAACACAATTCACATATAATTCAAACAAAGGATTAGAAGATTTTGCTTCTTAAAGGTACTATCAATTTACCTACAAGCTTTGTTTTACATACAACAGCTAAGAATAGTGATGATTAACTGATTTAATTAGGATCATTGCACCTATTTTTCCATTTATTTATTATCAAAGGTATGTCTGCATATCAAGTAGACAACATTTCACTTTCCCTTTGTGGTCTGCTGGTGCTGGGGAACAACAACAACAAAAAATAAAATAAAAAGGACAGAATCATCATTAAAATTAAGAACCACAGAAGTAAAATGATGCTTGTTACATCTACATTTGATTTATTGGTTAGATTTCAAGTCAACAGCATGCATGCTCAGGCATTGCAGGCTGTTTTGTAGATTGGTCACCCACCATAAATAAAATCTAAGGCTGAAATCAACTGACTACACATTTACATAGCATAAACACATACCACCTCTCATGTCTAAATTTTAGGAGCTTCAAAAGACAAAGTGATAAGGGCCGATTAACATGTACTATATGTGATAAGCACAAAGGAGTGTGCAAGTCATGAACAGGACAGAAACTCTTCATGGGAATGGTGTAGGCTTTTACCTAGGCTGAACTCTGATATCATCATGTGAGCTACCAAGAGATTTAGAAGCCAGTTTATGAAGTGTCAACCTTCACTTTTACATGACATCAAAAACTATCAACCCAAAAAGGACTTTCTGGGGGATTTTTGCTGCTTTTTTCTTTGATTTGTTTTTTATTTTTTGTTTGTTTGCTAGTTTGTTTTAAAGTGACTGGGTCAAGGACACTGCATTTGTCAGGCAAGGAAAAACAATTTCCCTACTTTTACTGTAGAAAAACTGAGTTCTTAAAAGCAGATGTCAAATTGAGTGGTATATGCAGTAAGATTTTTGGATGCTTGACTTAGTATAATATCTATTTGAAAGCAGACAGTTCAATTTAGAACCATTTACTTTGCAAGATGAGTTAACCAAAACATTCTAGGTTACTCCGACCTTGGTGCTCTTCAGTAAGCTCCTCATTAAAAAGTCTAGAAATGAAGGTCCTTTGTCCTGTGCCCCCACACCTTGGCACTGCTCAAGCACAGCTAGAGTCCCTCAGACAATCTCACCATCATAGATCCGTTTTTCATGGAGCAGACTATTCCAGTGGTGTCCAGCTCATTCTGGTAGTCAGATATATCATTTGCTAAGAAATGCGAACATACAGCAGGTTATAGTCAGTTAAAATCATTCAGTCAGTTTCAGATCCGAATGACCAGGAGGAACCACGAAGAATATGGTAACAAATCCACCAATCAGGTAAAAATCCACTCCTGCAAGTCTACAGCATGGCACATGGATACTGAGCTGGACCAGTAATCTTCAGCTTCATGTAGGCACGGTCAGTTGTTGCAGCCAGGCAGGCTGTGCAGCTGACATCTCAACATGCAGACCAGGAGTTAGTCCTGCAGGCAGCAAGCCATCACATTTCATGTATCAAGACCGGGCCACTGGCAGTCTTGGACTGCCCAGCAATAGGATTCCTTCCAGCTTGTCCAGATCATTTAATTGGCAGAAGTCCACAAGCCTGTTCCCAACAACGAATTCATGCCCGAGTTTGATAGGAAGTCATTTGACTCAGTTGTCCCCCCTTCTTTGTCAGCATGAGGCTTTCTGAAAAATCTTCACTCAGCTGAAGTCTCAACAGGTCATTTCTCTCTCATCAGATTCCAAGGTAAAACCCACTTGAGCTCCATTTACCTTATCCAGCTCTCCCCATTGTCAATTCAAATCTGAACAAGCTTTCTGAAGTCTCTTAGTCCCATTTTCTTGTGTCAGGAAACCTTCGGGACAGTTTATAATCTATATAAGCACTAAGACAGGACCACAAAATGAATCGTATTAATATAATTACAACCAGTAAAATCATCAAAAGGACTGATTCCATATTTAAGCTAGAATAATGAAGTAATGCGAAATAAAAATACTCTGAGAGATGTAATTATATAATGTACTATTCAGTTCTGCACGGGCAGCCCAGCAATTTCTGTAACATTCCAATCAAAGTGATCTCACTAGCATGTGAGAGAAGAGTCCAGCTGACAGATTTGGGACATGTAACGTACTATTTAGTCAAGAGGCCCCATGTGCTATTCAAAAAGAATTAACAACTCTCATATTGACAATGACAGTATTGTCAGAAGACCTTTCGAAGGGGGGAAAAAACTCCATAAACTCCGTCTCTGTGAAGTTGGACTTTTTTTTTTTTTTTGCCCCTTTTTCCCAATGCTGATGTAATCTCCAAACATCTCCAGCAGCAGCTGCTCAGCGAAACCAGGCACCTTCTCCCTAGTCCCTTTCAGCAGCACACGCAGCACTTTCCAGCTCTCTCAAGACAATCGGGGCCTTTCTTTCACCAATTAGCTATCACTTCAAGAGCCCTGCGCTGTCCAACGATCTCTGAAGAATGGTCTTTGCAGGAAAGAACACTGGAGGAGCTTTTTTTTAACTAGACAAATTAAAAGGGGAAGAAGGGGAGTGGGGGGGGGGTGGGGAGAAAAAAAGCACAACACCACAAATCAGAACACAGAAGCTGTCCAAAATGCATAGCTCATTTACTACATCAACAAATGGAGAAATGTCCTCAAGAGCCAATGCTAGAGCAAGGCACACAAAAAAATGCTCCTACCTTCTTTAGGAGATAGTTTGTTTAGTTGAATATGTTAAACAGGTTTCATAGAAAGAAGGGCTCTGTTACAGCAAGCCTCTGAGCTATATGAACTAAAAGGGAAAAGCTCCTAGAAGATTATGTTCTATTTCCTTATTTGGCTCTTCAAACGTAAAGCAGCATTATTTCAAGTAGACATTATAGGAAAGAACTCAGTTTAGCTCACTTTAAATATAGATGGATTGATGAAATGAGTAATTACTGGAACTACTAAGATCTTTTTGAATGTACTCAACTAGCAAGTTCTTTTCTGCAGAAACCACACTTTCCATCTAAAAAGAAACTAAAGCCTGATTCAGAGAAGCAAATCTTTTTTCTTTTAAATCACGGAATAGGTACAGTAATACCTTGTGGTCCCCATTCATGCTAAGTCTCCATTAGAACAAGTACGAAACTCTAGGAACCAGTTCAAGAAGAAAACGAGGGAACTTTTATAGATGTTCAAGTTAAACCTTGCCTGGGCTTGGACTTCAGCAATTGGACCTGGACAAATGGAATTGTGAAGGCAAAACCATGAAGGATCAGCAGTAAGCAAAGTGACTTGGACAAGGTCCAAGCAATAGTACAGTGTCAGGACTGCTTCTGTGATTTTCAAAACTTTGCGTTAAACAAAAAGGCATATCAAAATATTGAGTGTCAGTATTCTCTTACAGCATCATTTTCTGGTCAAATTTGTTCTGACTGGGGTAACCTACAACACTGCCTTCCACAAGGACAACACAAATACATTTACATTACAATAAAAAAGTCAATTCCCTTTTATTGACTGTGTATCAGGAGCAAAGCTCCAGGCTTTGTAAACAGTTAAATGGCATGGCAAAGCAAATACTTTAAGAGGTTTCAGGAGTTTGTTCACGCTAATGGGTGCTCTTAACTACTACAGCGATTTTTTTAATGGAGTTGGAAAGTGTCAGAACTGATCAGATTGCTTAAAAGGAAAGAAAGTCTGACGTATTACCCTATGTGCATTTATGAAGGAATGTGAATCAACTCAAATTCCTCTGCACAGGAAGGCTCAACCAAGGGATGAGTATACACAATCAGGATTAAGTAGGAATCTTTGCAGAGGTGCACCAAACAATGGGTTTCTTTTCATACCTACAGACTTCAAAAGATGTCAAGTTTAAAGGGGCTATGCTTTTCAACTAGCAAAGATTTTGCTGAAAAAATGCAGCAGGTTGGAGGAAACAAATATATATACATATATATGTTACTAGGGTCACCTCCAGTTTTGGGATGAAAAGGACCCAAAAAGGTCCATCAGCTTGCCCTAAAGCAAGATCAACTATGCCATTCCTGTCAGCTGTTTCTTCAACCTGTCTTTTTTTTGAGACCTACATCCACACAGGGGAGAAGAAAGGAAGTCTTAATCTCATCTGAAAGGAATTTAAGCCAGAAAAAAGTTTGACAAATCGTTCAGTGGCTCTATCAGCTACAATACAACCACTGTAAGCCCACAGCTAGGAGCTCTACATGACATACTTGGGCAACTGGCTTCTTTTGTGGCTGTAAATTAATTTATTGGTTCAGGCAATTATACCTGCCTTTTTTCAGAAGACCATATATCTGTATATTTGTCTCCTCTGGATGGATGAGACTGCTATACCTGAAAGTGTAATCTTCTGTGACAACCATATTCCTTTATCCTGGTACAATCCTGCTGTCCATACTCTAGCAAGATTGCTGAAAACCACTGGCAGAATTTTACTGATTTCAGTAGTAGCTAATGGGACTGCCACATAATACAGCACATCCTATGCCTTGACCATCAGCTCCAGTTCAGTCTGTTGGCAGCAAGAAGCCCCATGGTTATTTAAGGGCACATGAGGAACAAATTGGTGGCTCATACCAGTGCCAAGTGAACAGGTGCCTCTTTCCCAGGCTCACAAGTGGTTCTTAGCTACGCAGCCTCTGGCATTCCCTGCGAGGTGTCAAAGCCGGAACAGAAACCGCACAACCCTTGCGTCTGGCGCTGGGCTCTGCTTGGGACAGGCTGACATAAAGCCAGGTAAGCTGCCACGGTGACTGCCTGGTCAATAGCAGTTCTACGGCTCCACATGCCACAGCTGTCAACTTGGCAGTCTTCATGGGTACCACATTTATTCACCCAAAGGAACTGCATTTCAGTTGCTGAAGATGGAAGGATAGTGCTTTCCTGCTTAGATTTCACTTCTTAGGACAGATTCCCTCTCACAGAAAATTAATGGCACAACATAAGCAAAGTGATTCTATGTGCCAGTTGAAAACATTGTGTGGCTGGACGTTAGAAAATGCAGTTTAATATGGATAGATGTTCTTCCCTCCTTTGTAAACTATTTTGAGACTGAGTGAGGAAAAGGTCTACGTAAAGCCTATATATTGATAATTATTATTTGGATTTTCCCAAATATACTTTTGCACATAACAGATGTTCATAATGACTGGCTCCATTTTTAATGATTTGCCTTTTTGGAGAATGTATGCTGTATCACACAAAAGCATCCCTTCTGTTCAGAGTGTTTTGCTAAAATCATTTTTCAACTCATCATCTCTCTATAGAACAATAGCATGATAGAACAGTATTCCTGAAGGGTCATATTTTATTACTAACATATGTTTTCATCACATAACCAGCATTATTACCCTCTTCTGCTATAAACATTTATTGAAATCCTCTAATTTGATACTATTTCTAAGACAAATTCCTTATTTTGCTTTTAAATTATCACATGATTAATTGTCTGGTAATCAGTGCCCATTGAAGGGTAGTTTAGCAAGAAAAAGTATGTATTATGCATTCTTGTTGACCTTTAAAATGTAAGCAACAGATTTCAAATCTAATTTTCCAGTTCCAATTATAAAGCAGTCTATCCCCTAAAACATCACTACATTCCTAAAATTACTTTAAAGCATCAAGTGACTTTACAAGCAAAAAGCAGACAATACAGCAATAACCATAAAATGTCCACTTCTTTATCAGTTTGAAATATATCCCAAAACACAAATAAATTAGAATTTAAAAAAAGGATATTTGACTTACTGTATTTACCACACATTCAAAAGTCAGGATATCTGCAAAAGAAAACGGCAGAGTTGCATGTGTCGGCATGGCTAACAAGAAGTTCCCAGTTCATTGTTAAGTAGAAAAGAAAAACTCGAGACCAGTGCTTATCTCTCAGAATCATGTGCCTTCCATAGTTATCAGAATCAAAAAGGCACCTTGCTCCAGTTTACCTACATGAAATCTCCTAAACAAGCATTCTACATCACACTGAAAACAAAATACCACTCGAAAAGAGCCAGATCAATGTATTCATCACTTTAGAGGACAAAATCAGACATCCAAAGTCAATTTCTGCTTCAAATAACTTGTGATAATACACACGTATTAAGATCATTCATTACTGCAGAGTCAAAGGAAAGCAAACACCTGCCCCACTGGTTTTCTACTTGAAAATCCCCAGCAAACACACTCCTCCCACTACAGTCAGTTCAATACGCTAATTTCCATGATCAAGAAAAACAAGTACAGAAATAAGACGCTTCATTTATTACCTATTTCTTCTTTTAAGAATGACTTCAGAGTCCATGAAACCAGAAGTGTTTGTAAAACTCTAGCTCATCATCTAAGTGATATTAAAAAGCAAAAAAAAGAGCACAGACAGTAGGAAAAAAATAATAAAGAAAAGGGAAAGGGACTGGAAGAAACGAAACAAAAAACTTTCAAATCTGTATTAAAAATGATTACCTGAAGAGATCTGTATTTTAGAAAAGACTTGAGAGCTCTGCAGTTCCAGAGCTGTCGCTCCATTATCACCTCCATATGCTGCTGTACGTTGCAATGCTCAGCAGCAGACATCTTATTTCCCTTTCATTTGTAATGTCCAAATGTCCATCTAACGGCAAATGAACATGCAAATACAAAAATATTTAGTCACTCAAAGGAAAAAGGCCTTGCATAAATATTTAGAATTTGTATTACAAAGTTCAGAGTAGCTTGATAAGTTATTATTATGTCCATTTCCCTTAACAAGTTGCTACGTCTTCACACTTAATTAGATGTGTAATTTTGTGGCTGGAAAGAACCTCTGGATTTTTGCGGGTGAAATTAAGGAATTACCACTGAATTTAATTGGACATAATGGATCTAGCCCTAAAACATTCTTTGTCAGTGCTCTTTTCATCAGTGGATTTTTTTTTTTCCCACTGAATTTATAGAACTCGCATCAATCTAGTGAGACTTCTAGATAATTTTATTATTACTAATTTTGACAAAATAGTGTTTAAACTAAAAATGCCAGTTTTTCAAAACCAGGAATCTGGCAAAACATGATCCAGCTCTGATGAAATATTTTTCAAGAGCTTCTTTTCAGATCCATAAAATTCCAGATCAGAAAAAAAACCAGAAGGACAGATCAAACTCTCCAAAACATTACATAGTCAAGGCACTCATATGCATAAAGTCAGTTTGAGTCTCTTGACGAGTGCTGTGACCACCTATCTTTGGGCTATTCCCACATCTCTCATGACTTAAATAACTTTACTTCCTTCTCACTGTGTACAAAACCAGACTGGGACCTTAAGAAATGTCAGAGGATGGAAAAACCCAATTCCCTCTCATCTGTAACTACATATCTTCAGTAGATTAAGCACTTATGGAAGGGGCTTGCTACATACTATGTTTCCTCTGGTTTCACTCAGAGGATGCTCCTCCTGTGCTCCACCAGAAAGAGATTAGATCAAAACCGATCTCTGGCTCACAATTAGTATTTCCCAGACATAATTTGTCTTGACAGCATAAGTCAGCATTGACAGACATGAACAATGATGTAACTGCAATTTTCATACAAGGTCCAGCATGTGATAAACATAACTACTAAATAAAAATTAAAGTAAAGGGTAAAGTTTCTAAAACTTACCACAGGAAAAATGTGCTTTGGCACACTACAGATCATGAAAAGAACTCAAAGATGGTATCACATCACCCATAAAACACAGTTATTGAAAGGAACCTGTTATCCTTTATAAGTGATGGAAGGTAAATATTTCACACACTGCAGTGACACAGCTCCAAACCTTATTTTTTCTATTTAAAAATGAAATTACGTT
The DNA here is from genome assembly GCF_000695765.1 of Mesitornis unicolor. NCBI lineage: Eukaryota > Metazoa > Chordata > Aves > Mesitornithiformes > Mesitornithidae > Mesitornis > Mesitornis unicolor. The sequence continues at coordinate 10,576 of NW_010195457.1, forward strand.
ATCTAAAAGGTACATTTGAAATATTTCCTATAAAGGTTTACTTGGAAAATAACAGGGTTTTGGAAACTTTGGAAATCAAAAATACGATTGCATTCAATAAGATCTTACTTAACACATGCGTAACTAGAAAAAACTCAAGTTTATTGAAAACCATGTGACTAATAATGAATTATCAGACCTACCAATATCATACTAAATTTAAAAAATTGTGAGGGATTTGATGACTTAGGCTTTACACTTTGGCTTTGTTTCCTTAATAATTTGCTTTGCTTTGTCTCCTTAATAATTTGCTTTAAGTCTCATTTTCAATAGCCACACAACACTAGATTTACAATAAACACAGACTGATCTGGCTGTCTATGGTTTGGAAAGTTTCATATTTCAGTCTGAACTGTGCATCAGAGGCTTTGTGTCCAGACCCGAGTCAGGCATTCAGCAAACTATATTGTGTTTTGAACAAGTTTTTCATTCTACTAACAGGTTATCCTGCTTATTTTTAAAGTCTCTTTGCACACAAAAAGAAGGGGAGCTGGGGCAAAAAAGGAAAGAAAAGAGTCCATTTGAAAAAATTACACTGCTAGATTACAAGAGTTGAAAGCTGGTATGTAACTTTGCTCCGGGTGATCAAACTGCTAATCAGGAATGCTGTCGGGAACAGAATGGAATTCCAAATAAATTAGCCATGTCCAAGAAGCCAATACAACACAGGATTAAGGCTCACAAAGAAAACAAATTTATTCAGCCTACTTTATCGGAATTCTTAATAACACGTACTAGTTTCTCATCGCAGTCTGAGCTCTTCCACTGGAACAGTGTGGAGAAGGAAAAATGAGTCACACTTCATAAATCTCCTACTTGTACAGAGACCTAAAATGTTATATAGAACAAGACACAATACCATTATATATAAATACATATGCACATCACAGTTACAGTAGAATTGTACACATTTATTTCTCCAATTTTTTTCTAAGGTACCTGACCCACGAAAAGACACTACACACGACTGTGAAAATGTACGAAGCTGAAGCAAAAGGTTAGAACTGCATTGATCTCCACATCAAAATGAGCTTCAATACTGCCATATGTAAACCACTGAATTAAATAACCAACTATGAAAATAAATGTCTCTCCTGTATAACCATACCATACATCACATTTTTTATTAAGTATAAAAAGAAATATTCTTATGTCCACACACTGCAGTGAGGAATACTGTGGCTGAGGTACTGTCTGCAACTCAAATGCATACTCTATTTTTGCTTTTGACAGCGTCCCAGAGAAACTTTTCGGAATAGTTTATGCCAAAAATCACAGGAACTTTAAATTACGTGCTTAAGTTTTTGGGTTTCCTTTAATTGGGATTTTAAACTTTATCAGACTGTTTTCCTCCATCTATGAAACACAGATGATAATAGCCTCTTATCTATAGTCGACTGAAAATAGAACCAGGACTTTTGAAGCATTTTTGTAAAAATAAAAAGGTTTTTTAAAAAAGGGGATAAAGTACTCACAAAAAGTACCTCATGCAGAATCCAGGCATGTATAACAGAATTGTCCTGTGAGGGAAGTGCATATATCACCTTGGCTTCTGAAAAAAAATAAATCAATCACAAACATACTCTAACTTCAAGCCATTGTCTAGTACACTTATTCACTGGAAATATAATAAAAGATACAAAGAAAATATAAGAGACTGAATAGAGTACTGCTTGCATTTACATGACTCTGTCATATTACCTTCAGAATCTGTCCATGTGCATGTGTGGATTTCCTGTAATAAAATTCATCAAGCAAACCACAAGTTGAGTGTGAGTGTTAGAGATTCCTCTGTCTGGTGGTTCCCAGACATGGCATTATGCTGCTTTCCAGATAACCAAACTGCACCAGCAATTTGCTACATACGGTTAGTGTTAGGTATTTTCTAAGTATGTTTTGTCCCAGATAAGGGGCACTCCTTGTAAGAAACCGTTTGTGCCTTCTCAATCATAAAATCATAGAAGATAATCGTTTAGGCTGGAAAAGACCTTTAAGGTCATTCAACCACTAACCTGGCACTGCCAAGTCCACCACATGTCCCTGACTGCCACATCTACACATCTTTTAAATACACCTCCAGGGATGGTGATTCCACCGCTGCCCTGGGCAGCCTGTTCCAATGCTTGATAACACTTTCAGTGAAGAATTTTTCCTACCATCCAATCTAAACCTCCTCTGGTGCAACTTGAGGCCATTTCCTATTTTCCCATCACTTGTTACTTGGGAGAAGAGACCAACATCCACCACACTATAATCTCCTTTCAGGCAATTGGAGAGAGAGATAAGGCCTCCCCTGAGCCTCCTTTTCCCCCAAACTAAACAACCCCAGTTCTCTTAGTCCTCATATGACTTGTGCTCTAGACCCTTCACCAACTTCATTGCCCTTCTCTGGACACACTCCAACAATTCAACATCTTTCTTGACATGAGGAGCCCAAAACTGAACACAGTACTCCCGGTGCAGCTTCACCAGTGCCAAGTACAGGGGCACGATCACATCCCTGGTCCTGCTGGCCACACTATTTCTGATAGAAGTCAGGATACCATTGACCTTCTTGGCCACCTGAGCATACTGCAGGCTCGTATTCAGCCAGCTGTCAACCAACAACCCCATGTTCTTTTCTTATAAATCAAATGCTATGTTCTATTATCACTGTATCTAGCATGTTATTCAAGCATAAAAAGTGCACATTTTTACCAGCTATGGCTTAGTGTAAGAATCTTTGTCAAGTGTTCTTTCCTCCCCATAAAAGGTATTTGCACAAATATGGAAAGAAAAGCATATATCCCCAAATCATCTCCTCTGGAAATCACCACCCTCTGTCTCCAGAGGGTGAGGGTCAAATGATGCAAACTATCGCTTCACATCAAAACCTGTGACTGGACATGTTCTGTCTACACCCCAATGCCTCCACTAGAGGCACCTAAATAACGATTTTATTTGAGTGAAATATTTTAAGGGAAACATAAGTTATGTTGTTTTCTCAGGAAAATAAAACAAGAAAGAAACAAGCACAAACAAAACTTTTCATAAAGCCCAAGGAAAAGTGTTGATTTATAATTTTTGAAAAGGTATCTTTAAATAGGAAACAGATTTGTATTATTAACTACTGAATGAAATGTTTTGATTCAGGGGACAGCAAAACAGATATTTTTCCAGCTAAAACAATTTGCCAGAGCTTTGGTAAACATTCATAAATAGTTTCAAATCATCCGAGACAACAATTGTGGCAAATGAGCTACTGGTCTAAAAAACATTACCCTTTCTGCCTTGATCAGCCAAACAGTGCTGTATATACTCTATATTAACAGATGAGGTGTAAGTGTTTCCAGAATTGGGGTGGATTTCTACAGTTCCAGAATTCAGACACTGGATTTCCGAGTGAAGAAAGGAGGATGATCTCTGGCAATGAGCAGTGTCGCTCCACTTACTGGCTCTTGGCTGATCATAGGCCAATGGGACATATTCTGGGTTACCACATTAAATATTTGGCTTTATAAAACAACTTCATAAATTATAGTTTGATCAGTAAGTGCGCTCCTCTTATACTCTAAAAACAGTATGCTTGAATTACATCTGAGATTTTTTTATTCTAAAAATGCAGAAAATAAGACAAGTAGGTGAAAGGTAACTGTATCATTTCACAGACACAAGCTACCCACTGATTACACTAATTAAGATATTCAGCAGCCTTAAAACAATACCTTTTTTTAATCAATGAACCCAGACGGCATTCACAGCTTTTTGAGATGACAAATGCCCTTTGAAAGAGTTAATAGGCAAAGGTTTGTGCTGGCAATGAATAGAGCTACCTTTAATTGATCCAAGAGCCTTAGAGAGCCGTCTTATAGCATGATGATGTATTTGGGTTGCAAATAGGCCAAAATAAGCATAAAGAAAATCTGTAAGACCATGAGACCTTTCATTTTTTTTATTGCAGGGAGAGAAGGGGAGGGAACTGCTGGGGAAAATTGGAGAACTATACGGGGTTATCTTTGTGCTCAAACACTTAAAATAGATAAAATGACAGAAGTGCTGAGGAAAAGAGAGGAAGTGATCAGGCCATAATTCTGAAAATAAACGTCAGGATGCATGAAAACATACAAAACAAGGATTCTTCAGAAAAAAAAATAAAAAGAAAAAAAAATTTAAAAAAAGAGATGATCTAATGGTATAAAGGAACATTGATTAAAGAAATACCTTGAGGGAAACAGATATTCCATCAGCTCTAGCAAACACTGCATGGCCCTGCATTCCCTCTAAACTTCTTAAGTAAGGAGCAGGGGGAAGTGTCTGGAGAAGAGGCAGTCACATGGATCCATTTATAATTATTCCCCTCATTCTTTGTTCATCTTTTACGTGGCTTTGCTCAAGATGTACAGGAAATTTGCACACAAGAAGTGCCTCACAATATAAAATATGCTGGGTTAGTAGTGAACATTCTTCCCTGAGTAGCCAAAGAAGAAACAAAAATTCATTTTTATAAGCAATATAAAATCCATTTAGTCATACCTTTTTCTTTATGAGACTGATTATACACTAATATTACCTAATAATTATGAAGAAAGTCTATCCATACTTTAACTAACCTTAATAACTCAATTTTGGCAGAATCCCTTCCTCATTTAGCAAATGTAAAATCTATTTCCTTGAACTTTCACAGGTGCAAACTTTATGCCAAGTTAGAAGTTTTCTGGAAAGTCTGAAGTAAATAAGACAAGCAAATTCCTAGACTAAAGGATTCTTTTAAAATTGAATTATTGTGTAAGTAATCAATAACTCAGGGGGAAAAAAAAATCAAATAGAAAGATAAGTGGTCTGAGATTTTCTTAAAAGACATATATGGGAGGAGCTGGGGAAAAAGTTGACATCACTTCTTAAAAATAAAAAAGCAGAGCAATAAAATATCCTGCTCAAATACATGCATCCAGATGTGTTAGGAAAAGTAAGTCAAGTCCACTTTCAATTCATAACAGGGAAGAGATAAGCTGTTCTCAAATTCTCCTCATCCTGCTCATCTCACACCCATAAATAAGTCCTCTTCTAGCAGTAACAAAACAGAGAAGAAATACAAGACTTTGTAAGTACAAAGTCTTTCTTGCAGGTCCGGGTAAAAATGAAGAAAAGACTGAACTTACCTTTTTAAGAAAAGAGAGCTGAGATAGGAAGCTTTGAACAACAATACATTCTCATTAGGAATATTTGCCTCCTGCAAGGAGTTTTCCCCTATGGTACGAAGTTCTGAGGAAAAGAGGAGATAAAAACTTCCTGTGACAACTTCAAGACATTTTTCTAATTGTTTATTCTAAGCCCGCACCACAGAATTACAACCATACCAGGATAAGCACCAGCTGCATCCTTAAAAAAAAACAAATTAAAAAAAAAACTCATTTCAAGGCACAAACAGGAGTAGATAAGGAGAACCAGGACATGTGGATGATGGTAACTTACTAAGGAAAGTCTATGCTGGACTGTGCACAGTCTGGCTTACTTCTGTAAAGAGAGTGAAAAAATTGTGCTGTGTTTTGGATTGCTTTCATTATAAAAAAAAATTTTTTTTGAGAAAGTTCTCTTTGTTCTATTCACTTTCAGTTCAGATGGTTAGAATTCAATGAAGCATCTTCCTTTGTCGTTCAAACCCAACGGTTTTTCCTTCCACTGTATCAGGTTACATGTAAATATCTAGCTACCATGAATTTTCTTTTAAAAAGAAAAATAAAAAATATACAAAATACTGGTTCTTTAAAGGACATCAAGTTCTTGAGGAACACTTCCAAATCAATTGCTTTTTCTACAGAGGACACTGGGCAGGTTCCTCTACTCCCAGACACGGTGAAGCACCACTGTTCGATAAAATAGAAGACAATCACATCAAAATAACTGTGACCAGTAGCTTATTTGACCGGGGGGAAAAATGGGCCAAACTCTGTTATTACACTTCTAGCTGGTAAAGGTCAGGGAACAAAATCAGGATTTCCTCCAAAGGATTTAGCCATCAAAACTGCAGGCAAGGTCACTCCACCAAGGCTCATAGAACAGATAGTACCTGAAGGGTACAGAGGAAGCACAGGTGGTTGACTGGATAGGTGGTTTCCTTGCATGCCAAGAGCCATGAGAGCCAAACTAGAAAACTCAGCCACCACTCCAGTCCCATAGTAGCCATTAAGACCTTGGAGACAGCTAGGGAAAAGCACCATTAAAGGATGACAGTAAAATCCTGAGATGTAAAGGAGTCACTTGGAACAGTAACACAAGAGCAAGGAAATCAGAGGACTGGAAAGGGTTATGTTTAAGATGTTTGCTTAGGGCCTATCAAGATGTTACTTTATTTTCTTTATCTTGCGTTCCACCAAACTGACTCAGACCATAACAGCACCTTCAACAGCGAAGCTTCCCCCAGCAAATGGTATAATCAGCCTATTTGTGAGACCCTCCGTACTATTCAATACCACATTTCTACTTCTGCCCTTGGAGACAGCCTACAGAAAAGGGCCAATATTCAAACCCTGCTCATGCATGCTCATTTTCACTGAAGAACACACTGGGATAGATGGGCAATTGTGTGGCAAACCCCAGCAAAATCTGAGCTATTTTCCCAAATCAAACCTAAAGAGTGTTTATAGGTCTGTTTACACAGCAACAAAATGCATCCCACCTAGAGGAGTGTGCAGGAGCGGTCTGTGAAGGGCACACCAACAGAACACCACCAGGATGGCCAGAAAGCAAGCATGACTTCAGACTGCTAAAAATACATAGGACACAGGTATATTCCCAAGGCTGTCACGCTCAAATTGGGAGCTTAGCAAATAAGCAGTGCCACACGTTACCTGCAGAACATATGTGCAAAATATAGTCAAATAGCAATGTTCCTCTCCATATCAGATTGATTGTCGCTATCATTAAGTTTACTCTGTGCATCACTTTACAGGCTCAAACAGACCATCAATGCCAAAACTGTAAAAATGCTATATACATGGGCTTACCTTTGACAAAGCAAATACTATACTGATGAGAAACTGAGGCATAGAAAGTCTGAAAAGAAATGAATCCAGATTTTTCAAGAAGCAACTATTTTACAGCTGCTTGATAAAACCAATAGCAACAACATATTTTTAAAGCCAGTTCATGTTTTACTCTTAAAGGAATATTTCTGTATTTAGTTGATTTTCACCCCTGCATGCACATGCACACACACCTGGAACAGCTGAAATAAAGACTTAAAGGTGGGGAAAGATGACGCACAAAGAGAAATTGGATTTCCAGTGCCAGAGATGCACTCAAGCTTTGGCGACAAGATCAAAACCCATTACTTTTTGGTCCTCAGACCAGTGTTCAAACAAAAGCTTCCCAGGTTCCTTATAAACTAAAGTGACTCTCACTGTCCCAAGTAATTTATTTTTTCTAATGTAATCTCCAGCAAGTTTTACTTAAAAGCTAGTTAAGTCTCTGCAAAATGTGCTGTAACTGAGCTTTAATTACACTATCATCTACAATTTCAGGCCCAAACACAGCACATGAAAATAAAACCCACAGCATTTTGTCAAAGGAAGCAAAAAGAGTTTTCATGCTGTAGCAGAAGCAGCAACAGGCGCAGATAGAGTCGTATTTTTAGCTCTGCAAGTGTAAATCCTCAGCAACCTCATGTTGATGGAAACCTCACCCTAAAAGCTCTGTGGACTCTCCTCCACTCAGCTGGGATACTAGGAAAGCAAACTTTGATCCTTTTTTCCTAAAAATCCACTTTACAATTCAACATCTTTGATGTAACTTGTTTAAAAGACTGAGATGGCATCAAGTCAGGGACAGGATGGAGGAAAATATGTTTCCGTCCATGGGGGGACCATTAGGAGGAAGGTTAATCGCCCTGGGCATGCAATCAAATTGAGGTTTGTGCCAGTTTCCCCAGGGTTTCCCTTGCCACCACCAGCTCCCCTAGGCTGGGCAACTCACCCTCATCTTCCTACTAAAGACAGTTCTTAAACAGAAGCACAACAGCCTGCTGAGCCGAAACAGAAAGACAATCACATAATTAACTTATATGGATAAAGTATGAAATGGGCAGAGGGAGGGAGCCTTTGAATATCTTTGCTTTTGGAGAAACACAAACTTGCTGTACATGCAGCTTAAAAGATGGGGAGGGAGTAGGAATTTGGACCTTCCCAACATGTGGATTGCAGCACTGAGGCAGCACCAAGTCTAAACAAGGCTGGAGTTAGCATTCAGAGCACACAGCCCAGCAGAGTATGGGAAAGGGATAGAGCAGCCCAAAGAGCTGGCGCCACTAACTGACGAGCAGAGCACAAGTGATAAAGATTTACTGCGAGAGAGGAGGAAACAGTCCACTGGCCCGATTAGAGCTGTGAATACCGAGTTGTTCAGGGAGGATTTTGCAGCTGACTGATCACAGGCTGTCGGAGCAGGCCTCGGACAACAGCTGCAAGGCTTGCTGGGCTGCAGAAACAAAGGCTGCCTAGCACGGTGCAAAGAAAGAGTTGACAGGTTGTTGTTAGCAGTGGCAAATGTGTGAGGTATGTCACTGTGTGTGAGACGGGGTGGGTTGGGTTGGTAGGGAAGAAGGAGGGCAAGAAGCACAGGCAGCACTCAGAAAAGAGGAGGGGGGCTCGTGGGGGCGGGAGCAGGGACACAGGCTTGGTCAAAGCATTTTCCTAAAATCAGGCCGGTGTTTGTAAGGAGGACAATCACAAGGTCTGTTTACTGCTGCCAAGATGAATTAGCCCATCGTCTCATTTATAGGACGAATCCGGTGGCACAAACTATAAGGTGCATGGCATTAAAGGGACTAATTAGACGATTCCGGCAAACCTGAATTAAGACCCTTTCTTTCTTTGAAAGCTGGAAAGCATTTCTCAGAACTCCAGTCAGATGGCTTAGGTTTTGTTGGGCTTTTTCTTTCTGTTCTGAGAAGGGATATCTTGTGCAATTCCCTAACTCACAAGGGTCTGCTCTAAACTCTGCTCTGAGTTTCAAGAACAGTTGTTAGGAAGCTGCTGGCATTTACATCTAAAAAGGTCCAAACCAAAATCCTGGATTCTGCAGGAATTCAGCTCCCAGTCCAGGGACAAACTTTGCAGCTGGTCCCTCCTGTTAGAGCAGGCAAAACCAGAAGGCCACATGTGAACATACCTGAGCTAAGAGCCTACAGCTGAATTCTCACTCACACTTACAAAACAACCTAGGTTTTTCAAAAGCTGGATTCTAATCTGACACCCACCCACCCCCCCTTCCACCTCCAAACACAGTGACTGTAGACAAATGCTTTTCCCAAGCAACTCTATGCTTTCTGGAGCTATGGTTCACTAAGCTTGTGAGTGCTGGGTAGGAATGTATCAATGAAACTCCAGAGATGATCAAAGACAGAAGCTGGGGAACAGGAGAACTTACTTTCAGCTCCCTCCTTGGCAAGTTTAGGATTCAGTTCTTGAAATTTGGCAACATGTTACTCCAATTGTGACAAAAACAAAATGTTACAAACACCTCTGAAGCAATGGTGCATGCTGTTTGCACACAACCACTATATTACAGCAGTCACTATTAAAATGTTTTACAAGTGGTTAAAGTTACCATGGTATTCACAGTATACTAAAAGAAGGGAATAGCATGAAAATCACGGAAACATTCAGCGCTGCAAGCTGCAAATATCAGATGTATCATAGTAATAAGTGACACTTTGTAGAGTATAGGCTTCTTGCTTTTTTACATTTATATCTATCACTAACCAACGAATAAGAGACCCTAAGAAATTGCAGTGCCCTTTATAGTGTCCAATCAATTATACAAACAAACCCTATTTTGATTTTTCTCTTCTAAATGGTCTCTGGGACCCAGTTAGTCTAGTCCCAACGGGCAGCACTTGATACGCTGTAAAGGGAATTCAGAACAAGAGGCATTTCAAGGCTTCTAACACAGCTCCATTCTCCCAAAATATAAAAAAATACCAGTGTGCAGAATACTCCATCTAGGGGCAGAAATGTAACCCAAAATTTCCTTAGCCTTCACTTTGACATGTGTTAACCTCATTCTACCAGGACTGAGTGCATGACAAACAATCAGACATTTCACAGAAGTTCCAAATACTTCTTCCTCAGTATGAGTCCATAGATTTTTAACTTTATTATTTTAAATGCAGAGCTTCCAGCTTGAGTTTCCGCTTAACAGTGATGAAGAACACAGGCACTACTTTTATGTGTCTACTAGCAACTGGATTATACTTTAAACTACAGATATTACCTTAGGAACAATTTATAATCTGTCATATCCATATGCTCAAAGTTTTTAAGCTGAAAAAATAAGGGTGGCCAGTGAGCTCAACTGCAAAGAATAATGATATGCCTGAAGGGCTATATTGGGCTATAACTATATTTTCAGATATAATTAGGCTTCTACTGCATTCAAAGCAACGTCTGAAGACAGAAGCAACAAATGCACAGGCTCAGAAAAAAAATGGAAAAGAAATAATAACACCCATTTAACATTTTTTTCTCTTTAGGGGAAAAAAATAATTACAGCAAGTATATCAAGCTCTGCCTTCCAATTATGTTTTCTTTATACAAATAGCTTACAGCTGACAAGTCTGCGCTAATTCTCCTTAGTAAGCAATGGGTTACAGCTTGTCCATAATGTTACAGCTTTCCACTGCACTGTGCCTTGCTCTTTGTCTCTGATAGAGTGGCTGCTTCTGAGGCTGGTGTAACACTTTTGAAAGTAATCAAATTACTTCCTACATTTGCTCTCTTTAAACACCTTCGTTTGATCACCTCCATTCTTCCTGTTCAGCCTCTCAGCTGCAAACTTCATAAACGTGAAGGTTAGAATTTTCTAGACACCACTTTAATTTTTCAAATAGCAATCCAATTACTGAGCAAATTGGCACATGTGCCTAGTTACACAGTGACTTGGCACTGCCTCCCCTCCTTGCTGGCAGTGATGAATGTGTTCCCCCTTCGCCCGCCTCGTCTATCTGCTCCAGCCTCCGAGCCAACACCAGTGACCACATAAGGAGAGCGCCTGGCAGCTGCAAGCCCGAGGTGCCAAGAGGCAGATTGTATTCTGTAGCAGCAGGATCTGGGTCTGCAACTGGCTTCCTGGCTAGGCTTTTGTAAGACCTTTTCCATGGCCTCTAGGTTCGCTCTAATGAAGCCTGTAGAAATGCCTGCAGGGAGCTGGTATAGAAGTGAGTTAAGTCAAAGGTTTAATTTAGTTTCTAAAGTGAAGTGAATGTATATTGGCCTTCTTTTTCCACCCTGCAATTATACTCCTGCCACATTTATGAGAAAATACAGTATTCAGTCAACAATAGGAGTGCATTCCTGGGTATGTCTGCACTGCACATTGGGGCAAAGATCCCCAAGCCAGCCTCAATTAACTTCGCTGCAGAACCAGAAGCAATATAGCTGTGTTTGGTCGGTGTGACACCCGAGCTAATTAATTATGTATGGCAGTAACAGAGCTTTACTGTTTCTGGCACTGAAGCTGGTATCCCTGTGTGGTAATCTACTACAGACGTGCCAGCTCACTTGTAGGTAACTTGAGGGCTCCCTAATCTGCTGTTCCCTTGCACTGGAAAGATACGTTTAGGAATACTCCAGGAATTGGCAAGAATTTGTGATCTCTATACACCATGAGAGAGTGGTGAGGCTACAGATGTGGTTACAGTAAATCTGGACTGTTCTTCTTCCATCCCATTCATATTCTTTTATTACTCACAACATGATGGTTACAGAGCATCTCTAAGTGATGTGTTAAGCATCTTGAGCAGCATCTGTCACCATGTGCTGCTTTCTAAATTTCTCACTTCCTCCTTCAGGGGCAAAAAGCTGGACAAAGATATTTTAAAGTGTTTCTCAAACTTCTCTCTCACAACAGGACATTTTTCCCCCATCTGGATTTTTTTATGATCTCCAAGAAATTAACTTTTTTAGAATAAGTGAGTACAGGTACCAAAGACCAGAGATGCACTACAATCCCTGCAATATAAACAGGCTTTTATGAAGGCAAAACCAAAACAACAACCTGCCAGCTATTTCTCTTCTGGAACTCTACCTCAGGCATACCAAGAAGCTACTGGACAGAATCAGAGCTATTTGTCCAGCAACATTCTGATGCAGATTGTAGTCCGGAAAATATCTGAGTGGACTCTGAACTGCGCACACCAGAATATTTTGCCGAGTTTGCTTGCTTGGACTTTACTGATGAGTACAGTTGTTTGTTGCTGATGGAATTTTTCCTTTCCTTTCCTTTTTTTTTTTTTAACCAGGTATGTTGACAGAGGTACTTAATGAGATCTGACTATTACATTATATATAATTAAATTCTCCTTATTTATCATTTAAGAGCTTAGCAGCTGAGCTGCCTTTACAGATATTTATTTGTTTGATGTCTTATGTAGATAGGAAGCCTAAGATCTCCTTTTGACTTTTTAGATACCAAAGCTGAGCTGTAATTCCAAGAACGACCACAAGGACCTGAGGATTTCCTTTTCAAATCTAATCGCCCCCAACTCTCAAGACTGACTTTTCACAAGGCAGCAAACACAATGATAATTTTTAACACATGTAACTCTCAGACTATCCATCACTACAAACACCTACAACTGCAAAGCAGCAATGTGGATTTTAAGTGTGATATCTGAGCATGCCATTCTCCCCACCATGCTGTCTCTACCAAAATTTTGCATGGATTACTTGAGGAGTAATTTTCAATAAACTACACTGAATTCTACATAGACTGTACTGGTATGTATTTAAAATAGTGATTTAAAACAATGAGGGCCTTTATGGACAATTGCATATCTAGTAAAACCACTAATCTAATCTGTAAGAATGGGTCCGTCAGCAACAGCTTAATGAACTGTTCTGGTGACCGCAGTGGCTTACAGACAGACACCTTCAGAAAAGCAAAGAAATCATTTTGATTAACAGATGTGAGACTACGTTCAAGACATACTTGGAAATCTTGGGACTGATTCTAAGGCACCAGGAAAGGTAAGGTACGTGCAGCACTGGTAGGCTTCATAACATTATGCAGGGGTTTGTACCTCTGTATATCAGTGCTGTTCAAATGAAGGGTAAAAGCCTCAGAGCCGTAGATATGCAGCCCTATGGTCATCTTCAATACCTTCAAGAAACTGCGGTGGAAATTGGCCTTCTGGCTATAGGTCTGCAGGACACAGGCAAGAGTTAGTTATCCAGAAAGGCACATAAGCATGTGCTTAACACTAGGTTTGTGAATGCCCCAAATGCATAAAAGCTCACATGCCAAAGTTAGCAACATTGCTGTAGCCAAGCTGTGCTGAGAGTTAAGCATGCACTAAAGAGCTTTGCTGGACGGCAGCCATTTACAGATGTACAGTCCATACAGAGACATGTAGGCAGAGACTTCCTTTAATGGGTCCACTGAATTATCTTCTTGGAGATACATACTTGGTAATTTTGATTAACATATTTATAAAGCTGAATACTCCCGATTACATCTCAGACACTAGCACATGTATCATTTTGCCTGGAGTCCTTTGTTTACTACACTTCTTAAAAATTCAGGGCCAGGCAAACAATTCAAAAATCAAATGCAAAAACCAGCTGGAATCTGATAATACAGAACTATCCTAGTCCCTGTTCTTCTCTTGCTTCATCCTTGATTTGTTTGCTTTGAAGATGCTGATAGATGCTTGTCTGCATAAAATGATTACTACTAGCAGCAGCTTGATGAATAGAAGAAGAGAAAGTGGAAGAAAAACAATAGAAGAGGCACTAAGGGCACTAAGTCATTCTTTCTGGGATGAGCATCAGACATATGCTTGCTACTTCAGTCACAGTGCAAGCAAAGCTGTCCAGTGCCACTGCCAAAAACTGCAACAGGTGCCAAAAGATTACAGCGTTGTTTAAATCCACTCCTAAGGCACTGGCTCAGGGACTGATCCAAATCCCAGAAGCCAATGAACACCTTTCCCCAAACATCAACTGTTTTCAAAGAGTTTCCTCTTATTTCAAGTGGGATGCTGGGGGTAGGGGAGGGACACACAAATTCACGTGCCAGAAGGCAATCTTCTGATTTCACCACTGCAAGCCTGGACAGATGTCAGAGCCACGCACAGCCTCCCAAACACATTCATAAGGTAATTAATATTTTATATGCCCAACAACAAGAGGTCTTCATTCATGAGGAACTATTTAAGACAGTTTCTGGTTCCATGCTCCCCAGCACATTACAACGTCTACTCCATGCCAGCAGCAGGCACATGGCCTAAAGGTGCCAAGCTGGCAAGGATACTTTCTCTCAGCATTTGGCATCCAACCCCTTGGCAAACCCCTCAGCAGTTGTGCTTGGCTGCTTTTGGATCCGTCATGTGGTTAGGCTGCTGATAGCATAGGAGGGTGCTGCGTCCTCTGGGCACCATTTCACTTTAACACCTGTCTGATTCGGAGGAATGCGCGCACATGGAGAGCAAGATCCCTGCACAAATCCTCCCAGAGACCCAGAGCACATGGTCCATTTGTTACTGAAAGGGGTCGTTTCCTCAGACCCACCAGTGTTGTTTTTTTTCTTTCCCCCCCTCCTCTTCCCCTTCACAGATCTGTGTACAACCCTTAGAGGGTCCTACATCCTGCCATGCATTCCACATGTGTTAGAGGTTTGCTCTGTGAACCAGGAATATAAAACATAGCCTTTTTTGTATATAATGAAATCTCATCTTTTACTGTGCTCATATAAAGCCCTTTCTTTGTGAATAATACCTTTTTATTTGTGACATTTTAACGATCTACAAATGTTTGGTATAGATGAAAGGAAATTATTATTTCCAGGTCATCTTGCAGTAATACTTTTTGATAGGCACTATAATTCCAATTAAATTGAGTAATAAGAGAGGAGGGAAAACCTTTAAACATTTAAAGTGCCACTGAAGCAGGAATATTTTGAAAGGAAAACATAAAAAACAAGCACACATCATCTACCCCAAGCCACAAAATAGCAGAGAGTAACATAGATAGAAAAATAAAACAAAACAAAGTCCCTTTTCCACTGGGGACTACTCAAAAAAGATGTGGCTCCTATGACACACAGACTCTGTATGTAAGAATACAACTCTGTGCCCCACAAACACTGTGCAATGCAGCAAGTTTTCACGTTGCAGGATGGGGTCTGACTTGCGCCACAAACTTAGGGAAATAACCCCAAGCCTGTTACCCAAGAGGTAACTGTCAAAAATCACAACTACCACCCCAGACTTGGCGGTGGGGCCTGAAGTGCTCTAGCAGAGGTGCAGTCGGTGTGCAGAGAAGAGTGTTTGAGACTTTGTACAGCACCCCTCCAAATCTGTGCCTGTCCGAAAGTGCTACAACCCACCTCACGTTTGCATGAACCACGGCCTGCACTGATTCATCCAGTACATTCTGACACTTTTGAGCTCGGTTATCTCTGGATCAGACACACTCTAAAGCCTGTGAAATAAATGCAAGTCTTTGGTTGCTAAGCTCACCGTCACAAAACAACTGCTATCGCTCACTCTAGTGGGAAGGCTCAGTGTACCCATTTCACCCCAACTGGAACGTGCAAATAAAAGCCAGGACTCCTGTGTTCTACTTCAAGCCATACCATTTGCCTGTCACGTTCTTACCGCGATTTTTGTTCCGCATCGAGCTTAAGGCCCACAGACACCAGCCAAGGCCTCCCTGTGCCGGGCAGAGCTCTAGCGCAGAACACAAACCATGCTCACTGCACGTAGTTTTGCACCTATCAGTATTCCTATGTTTAGCCATCAGAGTTATTCTTTATAAACAAAGTTGGTTTTTTTTTTTAAAAAAAGCAAACAACCAAACAAAACCTAAACAAATTACCACCATTTTGAGATCCTCATACTAGAAGTAAAACAAGCTTAAACATGACATTGCAACCAGAATGCCATTGGGGATGCCCACATATAAAACAACGTTACAGTTACTTGAACAGAAGACAAGATAAAGCATTTACAAAATGACTCTTCACATGCCCTACTCTAGCATCAGGTAAGCAACCTACTTTGTTTTGAGGGAGCTTTAGTGTGTTTTGTTGGGTTTTTTGGAGTTTTGTTTGTTTGTTTTTCTTCTTTTATTATATAGCAAAAAAGTTCTCTCCCTCCTCCTCTGAAATGCATGCTTTCTTCAGAACTCTAGAGCCAGCATACAGGATGGACACTGGGACCATGACAAATTTAAGATCCAGCATCTTGGAGGCTTTCCTGGCCACAAGCCAGACCTTTCTGTAATGGTAAGAGATTTTTAATAAGGCATTTTCAGTCACAAATTCAGTATTTGACCCTTAGGAAGTAAGGAAATATCCCAACTTAAAATTGTTAGTCAGTTACATATAAAAATGTTATTTCAGATAATTTTTAGGAGTTTCTGTAATGACATTTTCCATTTATTTTTCTCTGTGACCTGGGCAGCCAATTTCATTGTGATTAAAGCACCTGGCTTTTGGAGCAAGGGAGACGAAAAATAAGTACCAAATAAACATATAAAACTCTCTAGCAACATTCCTAGAATAGTTTTTCTGCAAACTACAAGGCATGCTCAGAACACATGATTTTGTGGTACAAAGATTTTATTGGCTTCACTGCTCAGTGTGGTCATCTCAGATTCATGCCAAATAAACCTACCACGCCGTATCGTCATTTATTTTCCACCTCTGTGTACACACGTACTCTTTCTAAAAAGCAGGTTCCCAATTCCTGTACAAATGCACAAGCTGAATGCATGTTATATTATCTTCTTCAAAATTACCACCTAAGAACAGGGCACTGTATGTTACTCTTGGCAACTAAAGGGAGAAGAAGCAAGTACAGGACACCAGAAGAGCCGAAGGAACAGCTGGGGAGGAGGATTTGCCTCCAGCAGGTTCCTCGCATCCCCTTTTTGTAGCAACCTGGTGCTCAGTACCAGGAGCAGACCTGTTCTCACAGGAGTCTGTTGGACTGAACCCTGGAATGAATGCACCATACAGCATGGCTTATAATCAAGCTATGTGGAAAATGAAGGAAAGGAAAAAAATGAATGTCGAAGTCCAAAAAGCCTCTAGTTTCAATTACACACACATAAACTTCCTACATGAATAGACCTTGCCAGATGTTTCCTTATCATAATACACTTCCCCTTATTAACATGGCTAAATAAATACAACTTACCCAAATCAAATCCTGACCATTTCCACATTTTAAACTTAATGAATTTTCTCAGGTTTATGCACTTTTTCAGCACGCAAGCTAAAGTCGAGAGCTTCTTCGTGAGAATGCACTTCACTGGGAAATTTTTAAATTTTTTTTTTTTAACAGTTGTTGTGCCATGACACAAGGGTAGAACACTGTTTTAAAGGGCTGCTGACTCTGGACAATTTATATGCTAATTTCAGAAATGATTCTTCCTACATTAAATAAGGAGCTAAGGAATGTTCCAAAGGTCTAGACAGACCACACCATTAACAGATTGGGTAAATCAACGCTAATACTGCCCACAGCGTATTACACCGTGTGAACTTTCTTCACTGCACACACTTTACTAATTTTAGTTCCACGTGGTTCCTCAGCTGACTGGCCAAAATATAAACTACACCAGCTCCCTAAAGCCTCCCTGTGCCCATCTTGACCTTGGACTTGCCTTTAATATTAAACTTGAGGGGAAAAATGAATGGTCACACTTTTTTATTCAGGGTACATTTATAAATGGTTTATAAAGGGTTAACAAATGATTAATAGATTATGAAAATGCTAAAAAAGTACAGACAACTATGAACAATAAGGACAGCTGTTATGCAGCTGATATTAAATGATCAGCTATTTAGGAAAGTACAATGCAGACCCATACGTTCCAGCCCAGGCTCCATCAGTGTAAAGGCTAAATCTGGCAAACAATTCAAATACTGTCAGACTCATCTGAGCACTGACAAGTATTCCAGCATTTATTAGCAGTGGTCTGAAGCTATTATTGTTTTAAAGAACAAGTCAAATCTGGCTCCAAATTTAGACTTTGTACAAACAAGCTGCTAGAAAGCCTTAGAATAACAGAAAGATTTCCATTTTTAATTTTACTTCCAATAAAAATGATCTTTAAACAAATTCTCATATGGCATATGTAATCCTAACAACGCAGAACTGAAAAACTTAATATGAAACAAGCATCATTAAATCAGAATAGAAGCATCATAAAATCCTAAGATCAATTGAATTTTTAAAATTCCTTCTGGTTTTATATCTTAGCTCACTAGCTACACTGCTGGAACAAGGCATTGATGCAAAGCGTGATGCTGAGTTTAAGTGCTTAGCTGTCACAGAAAAAAAAAAACAAACACCAAAAAAAACCAACCACCCCCACTAGTGATGAAATTTTGGGTTTAGAAATTAACTCAAATCAGCATCCATAGCATTTACAGCATCTTGTGCATTATCATGGTGTGACAAGTTCTTGGTAAACCCTAAGGTTCCAAATACTATGAGGTACCCTCACATGAAAAAATCTGATTTGTTTTCCAGTGACATAAGAGCTTCCAAAAGACTTTTTTTCCTTTTTCGTTTTTTTTTTCTTTCCTTCTACTTAACTGTCTGAGGACTATACTAAATGCAAGTAACTCATACAATCTCATAATAGTCTTCTTAATAGATAGTGTAACATTTTGGGGACATAGAGTTGAATATTCAAGTCAAAAGAGCACTAGGCATAGGCCTCCTTTCATTGAATTCAATAGCTGAACTTCTACTGAGTGCCAAAGAACTGGATTAGGTATTGTTTATAGTATAGGTGCCAGCAAACTCTTTCCTCCCATCACACACACCTCAACTAATCAGCGCACTACAACTTAATTATATCATAGGAGCTCTCTCTCAGCAAACCACAGTCAGTTATAAAGCGCAGCCTGCAAGCAGCGCAAGCAGGACCCCAAGAACCAAAACAGCTAACACACCACGCACAAGAACATGCTTTGCTATACATCAGACACCTCAGTCAAACGACTCCTGATAATGATCAATGATAGTAAATTGGCAGCTGGGCTACTGGAAAAATTCCAAGCTTCACCTTCCAGCTACAGGATTGAAGAGGATATATGTCAATGTGGTCTTTGGCAGGGAAAGGTACATTGTTTCACGGCTGTGGGAAAAATGCTTAATGCAAACATTTCCTTAAAATAAGATTACAATGAAACATTTGAGGTAGCTCTATTAACGATAATCAACTTTCCTGACTAAATGAAAAAATACCTCCAAATCCATCTCCAAACTGCATATAAAAAAAATTAAATAAATCTAGTGTTTCATGCCTTTGCTTTTTTTCTAACTACTTCAGCAGAGATGCTTACTGTGAGGAGAATAGGCTCTTGTGTGCTTTGGTTTTTAAACTCAAGGAAGTTCCCAACTCACCTATTCTTTTTTCTCCATCAACAAATGAGGAAAAGATTAATAAAAAAGTTGAGGTTAGACTATAACACTTTTGAGGTACTGAAAACAAGAGCCCTTACACCCCAAATTTATTTCTGAATGGTGAACTTCGTCCAGGAAATAATGTGTCTCTGAAAAGACACACACAATTTGTACAGCTTTAAAAAGGAATTGGGGATCTCAGAAACCAATGTTGCTGCTGAACTCCATGACGTACAAAAAACCTGAGCTGGCTTTATAAATCTTTGGGTCAAAACCATTGCCATGAAATATTCCATTGCCTTACACCAAGTGAGGACTTGCCCTCTAAACATGAGATATTTAACCACTGACCATGCTGGAGTTTTGCCATTGCTGCCACTGGGGCAGGATCTCACCTCGCACTCATAACTGAGGAGGCACCATATGCTATGGGAAGCCAGCTTCAAAAAGGAATGTTTCTCAGATATTCTGTTGTTCATGCTTTTCCCAAGACAAAGATAAAAACCTAGTATAATGATAAGAATGTTGCTAAATATTCACACAGATACGCTTCCTGAGAAGCCACTAGTAAACCACATGCAGACAGATGTCTGCTACTGAGCACACGCATGGTATGCATACAAACACACATAAAAACACCCTATGCTTCTCAATAGAAAGAAAAGTGGTTCCTAGTTAGACATCATTCAGAGGCTCAGACTCAGCATTGTCCACCCAGTTTAGAGCCACCTTTCTCTCCTCCTTTCTCAGCTTTTTCACTTCAGCTTCATTCCATAATCCTCTACCTGCAGGTTCAACCACCTTCTTCTCTTTGCCAATCCACTTAGTTCCCCCAGAAGACACCTGAGATCTCAAAGAAAAAAAAATCACTACAATTAATATTATTTTATGATATCATTATTCCTCTGTGCGTCCCTTTCCTCATGCTGCCTTTTTAGGTTACAGTTTCTTTAGGACAGGAATTATTTACTGTTCTGTGTACTAATCCAGCACAGCCTTGATCTTAACCAGCCTCTAGTCACTACCATGAGAAGCTGAGAATAAAAAGAAACTGCCTTTGCCCTAGGTAAATGCTCTCCAGAGTGATATGATTAATATTCATCCATCTTCGCAAAAGTAACCCCAGAAAGCACAAACATGCTGAACATCACAGAACCTAAATCACTATTTAAAAAAAACAACCAGCAAACATTTACTTCAAACAAATTTTATACTACAAATGTAATCACACTTTTATTCTTGGCATCTCTGAAATATTAAATCATGATGGCAAATTTGTTTTTACCCAAGTCTTGCTCCATTTATCTTTTCAGAGTAATTCAGGAGTAATTCATACCTGTTCACAATCACTCCTTTCTTTTCTCTTAGACTGCCCAAATACAACTAGGAAAACATGCAATTTGCAAAAATTGTCCTACAAGACACCATATTTGGATATAGAAGAATTTCAAAAGACTCAGGAAGACACCTTGAAATCCATTTTAAAAAAATGTTTCTGAACATGTTCACCATCTAAATTTTATTTTTTTTATATATAATTTTATGGCAACTATTTACTTCATTTTCTTCGTGGCAAAGCACTTGGAATATATGAAAATCTACGCTATAGGTATGTTGCCTATCTCCTTCTAGGTTCAAATAAAAATCAGAGTGACATTCTATGCTACTTTCACGTGTCTGATCAAAGGCCATTGAAACGAGTGGACATCTTTCAGACTCTTCAGTGGACTTGAAAAATCAAGAAATTATCCCCTCAAGAGCAACTTCAGCACAAATCCCACATAGTAGAGGAATTTCTACCATTCTTAAAAAAGGAAGAACTGAGAATGCCAGCCTTCTAGTCAGGAAAAACGTATTGGGTTATTGCAAGGACTAACCCATTATAGGATGCCAAAAGGATCTGTTTTCTTTCCCATGAAGCTCAAGTTTCCACCTCTGACTACGTTCTCAGAATATAAAGTCCTGCTTTTAACCCAACTCAGTAGGGCACGCAACAAGGACAGTGGAAGAACTTCCCTGAGTGTGCACTGAGTAGTCAGCCAAGGCTGCTGTAGAGAGAGAGATCCGTTTTAGATCAAGATGGACCATTACAGCCACCTGATCTAATCATCTCGCTCACACAGAGCAGAAACAATTAGGTAGATCTAAAAAACTTAAAACTGCACATTCCAGAAAGACATTCACTTGGCAGCTTTGAGGAAAAACAATAATGCTTCAAAATGCCATACTGCTTGAAAAGGGACATCTGAAGTTTTTGGTGTGAACACTACTCAGACACGGAGAGGATGTACCTCCTTGCTCAGTATGGTATGCAGCATACATAATGCATTCAGACAGCACAGTGTTTCAGATCTATGGTCAAAACCTGGCAGGAACAGCTCTTTCAGGAGGGGAGTTTGAGTAGTTTATCCATTAATTTAAGCT
Source organism: Mesitornis unicolor (assembly GCF_000695765.1). Classification (NCBI taxonomy): domain Eukaryota; kingdom Metazoa; phylum Chordata; class Aves; order Mesitornithiformes; family Mesitornithidae; genus Mesitornis; species Mesitornis unicolor. The sequence goes on from NW_010195457.1 coordinate 32,438, forward strand.
AAATTAAGTAGGTGATAAATTCTTCAGCCCTTCGCTGGTGAATTGAGGGAGAAGAAAAAGGCAAAATAATGGAAATACTATTTTGTTAATAATACATAATTATTCATTTCCTTTTATATAAGACCACATGAGATACACTGGAAAAGAGGCATAAAACCCTGATTTGTAATTGGGCCACCAATTTACCACTGAATGAGGGTAACGATTCAGGACTTAAACAAGAGCATTCAAAATACTGAAGAAAAAGCAGCACAGATGCTTCTTTGGGCATCTATGATCAGAATTTATCTGAAGTACCACAGACTATTACAGAATAATTGATAGTATTAACTAATTAACCACATGGGTTATTGACAGCTATTTACCACATGCAGAGACAGCTGTACCATTACCTGTCAACATTATAGCTCATACTCAGTGTCAATTCAAGTGAATTACTCTACAATTTTTACACTTCGGTTTTCCTAGGAAATCACTTCCACCATGAGAACAGTACCCATACTAAGACACCAAGGCACCTCAAACTGTCAAATGCCACTAGTGCTCACACAGTCATGTGTACATTGCTTTCCTGTCTACAGAGTTGTCACTTCAAACAAACTGCGCTTCACCTCCAAGAGGCCCAAAAACACACGAACGCTTTAATAACTTAGGGTGCCCTTCAAAATGACAGTACCTTCTTTCCTCTTTGATCAAGAATTAGTGTAAAGTCTTTCATAATTATAGTCTGAAGCTTTCTAGCTAAAATGAACTTCTGTTAAAATAGGCAAGTCACTGAGCCTAAAAATCACCCTTTTAAACATGTGAGGTTTGGATGCACTTTTACTGAATCCAAGGCAGATCCAAGGGAACCTTCAGGAATTCCTGTGAGCATTACCAGCAGACATGACCTGTGGTTGCAGTCACTGAGGCTGCTTAGGGACTCTACACACCAGTCAGTTCTTATCTTACAGATCCTCGTACTATTTTGTTAACATGATGTTTTTATGTCTCCTAGAAAGACATAAAAGATCTCCCTAAGATAGCGACAGTCTGCAGAGGTACACATGCAATTATCAGCCTGCAAACTGCCCTTTTCCACCCACTGGAAATGATCAAGTATCTTTGACACAGGGAAGCTTAACTGGGAGGAAATGGTGGTTATCCTCTTGAAGTAACCCCTAGAGAGGATGAGAATGTCATTGCAAACTTGTGGGAAAAAGAAAGTTTTTCCATTGTCAGCATGTAAAATAGGCACAGGACAACAGGCACTGTTTTTTCTGCAATCAGGTTAACAAATACCTGAATGGGAAGAAAGTGAAAGCCAGAAGCAATTTGTTCCAAAAAACTATTAATTAACTAAGGGTTACAAAGTTGAGAGCTGACTCTTCAAAGAGACAGAAACAGCACACACAATCTTAAAAAGAACATGAAACTTCAGTACTAGAACAGTTAAAATGGACTCCTAATAAATAGCCTTATAAGTTTCTCCAGTATCCACCTCTTTCCTCAACCAGTGTCTTTGTCCAAAAGAGAAATAAGGAAACGTTGGTACATGTACTGCAAAAGTAAAAACAAAAAGTTGACAGCACTCCTATTAGTCACCTTCATTTTCTAACACCAATTCTCTCAATCACTACAGGCTGACATAATCCCGAAGTAGCTTCATATAAATTCTCTACAGATAAAAAGGCTCAGTGTTGTTTCTACTATCACCTTCCCACCGATGACTTTATTCTTAGTTTGCATGTTAGTGCCAAAGAGAGGTATCATAAGAGTTTGTACACTTGACCTTCAGTATCATAATTTCTATCATTTCTGGTCTGCATCTTAACATTCTGCAAGAGTTTTGCAAGTTAGCACAAAGCATGGAAGCAAATAATGAAACACTGCATAAGGGGATATTTTCCCCCTCTACAGCAAATACAAATAATCAAAGAGCTGTGTGGATGCAACAATTAACAAGGGAATTACTGAAGCTAATAAGAGAAAATGGCAGCGATTAACCAAATTCACTGTAGTTAAATCACTGCAGATAAAGTGAACAAGATCATCTAATATAATAGCCTCATGACATCTAGTCCAAATACAAGGAATGAAGTCTCACTGTCATGATATCATCATTACCATCTTTCCTCACTCTCTGTTTTGTGCCTTCCACTAGGCAGCTCCCTTGGCTGTAACATCTACCTCCTAATCAGTCCCTAAGTGATGTGGTAGCTTACATTTCTCAGAGAAAGCAAATTATGTCATTACTGAGCGAGATGTGCTCATTTTGACCTACCAAATCAGTGCTGATGCCTCAAAGACTGCCCTCCCTCTCTGTCTTACCATGACAGTTGAGATCACCTGAAACATCTGCGCTTGCTCTGACGCCCTGTCCTGTCAGTGTCCTGAAGAGGCACAATCACACAGAGGTAAGGTTTCACCACAGAGGCTCAAGTCCGGGTGCACTTGGTGAAGGACTGAACTTGTGGAATTTGTTTCCTGCTTCAGGATTTTTCAGAGTTCATCTCCACGCCACGTCTTCTTACTTGAAATGGGTGAGCAAAACTAAAGAAAACAACAACCAGACCTTCCTAGAGCTGAACAGATTCCCTTTCACACATTGCTTCTTGTCTACTTTTGTAAGCTTTTTCAAGGCAGAGGATATCTGATGTCTTTGTCAACTGATGCATTAACTTCTAATAACTACTCCTGCAGTAATACGTGCAACCAAAATAGTAATATAATTTTAGAGACATCTTTCTTCAAAGAGTTCCCAACAGTACTCAAACCATGGCATAAAAATAGGCTTTATTAAGCTCTGCAGGAGCCAAAAGACCTTATTCCTTGAAGAGGCCATATACCACCAGTGAACAAGGATTTAAGGCTCCAAAGGAGCTGGGATCCAGGAAATGCTGCCTCTAACTAGCACAAGATAACTTTTGGAGATGCAGGAGCAAGCATTGAATTCCAAGCTCAGTGAGTTTCTTGGAAACAGGACAGCTCTTCTTCAGAGGCAATACCTTCTTTCTATGGGTTGTGGGCCTTGGCTTCAGCAGGGACTCTCAAATCCAACTGAGTCCTGAGCCAGACAGAAATCAGTGCAGCTCAGAAAAACTCAGCATTACCAAGGCAAGATCTTAAGCCCAGACTGTAAGGATTTGGTAGCTCACATTCAGCTCAGCAGTCAGTAGGAGCTGTGAACCAGAAGTCCCTCCCTGTTGCATTGGGAAATTTGCCCCCAAACTCCTTATATATTTATCTTCAAAATAAATATGGCACTGTAGCATAGCATTGTACACATTGTAGTTCAACCTATACTTCTTGGAGGATTGCTTCCAGCATGACTTGTTAATGGGACCTTCCAAACACAGCAGAAATTAAAACCTGATGGTGGAATACTGCTCTACGGTTGCCAATTTTTAACTTTCTTATTCCTAGGCAAAGCAGCAAAATAAAGATGTTAAATTTCAATCTCTTTCACTTTCAGTCACTGAGTTTCCACTTTTGAAGCAATACTGCCCATAACAATACTAGATTGATAGCATTTCCATGGTGGTGATAGCAGAATGGGCAGTTAGAAGGTAAGACATTTACTTGCAATAGCAGTAACTCACAAACAATTTAGCAAAAGCTAACAAAGCTGTAATTTCATAATGTGTATGATGAAAAGGAAACATCCATGTTTGTATGTATGCTTGGTACAGTTTTCCTTCTCCTTATGGCCATAACACACTCCTGTGTATGAACTAGATCCTAATACGTGCAGCATCAGCCCTCTCCAGGGCCAATATTAAAGGAAAACACAAAACAAATAAAAGCAAATTATCTCTTCACTGAAATGAACGTACCCAAAATACACTTAGCTTCTAGTTCCAAAAAAAGGACAGTATTTTCAAAGTCCTTCAAGCATCATCCATGTTATTCAAAAAGACTCAATATTTACATTGTAGAATAAATATGGAGAGGTTAACAACTCCTTAAAAGGATAATAAGTACAAACTGTTCTGCTTCTCCTACTTTTGTTACAGAGGCAGTCACGACTAATAAAAATTGTCAGTTTTGGTGAAAGTGGAGACTGCTGACCACATTCACAGGCTCACTCGATTCCTTCCAGCAGAAAAGTAATTTAGAACTATTCCATGGCTTTATTCACACCAGCACCAAGCTACGTATCTTAGGAACAAGCTTGAAGTGTCAGGGATATAGGATCTCATTTGGGAGCTGGTAGTTGCAGCAATCACATTAAAGCTCCTCACTACTCATTCACAAGGTAAAACCTGCAGACACCACACAGACACTGTTTTTATGTGTACATGTACACGTTTATACACAAATATATTCTATATATATGTGTGTGTGTATATATACAGATAGATACACACATGCAAACACACTTTGGGAGAGAACTCTCCTGTCTCAAACACAAAGCGCTTTCTCACCATAGATACCATTCTGAGATGTCATTTTCAGCTACCTGTAGCAAAACTATGCAGAACTACAGGCCCGTGGTGAGTGGTAAATGCTCTGCTGCCACCCAATGACTCTTCCTGGTATTGCCCATTTCCTATGTCCATTTCCTCCCACTCGATAACTAACCAGGTTAAAAAAAAAAATCAAGTTAAAGTGGAGGCAGCACTTAGCGCTGAAGTACTTTGCATACCTGCAGTGCCTCGGCTTCTGCAGAACATGGGACATCGCCGCCTTTCTTCACCTGTATGCAAATGGTCCCTGTTCTTTTTATCGTTCTGGCAACAGAAGCAAAACTTTATCTGAATTCTCGGCCACAAAAACATCATTGTGCTCTGGCAGTTAACTTTTACGGGTTTACAATGTACTTTGCTTTACACAAGAGATAATGCCAGCTAACCACAGCAAACCTTTCACACAGCTGTTATGCTTTATAGTTGATCAAAGCATTGATTTCGCAGTATTATGTCAATGCCAGACACACTGTTTTCACTCGGACTGTTCAGTTCCTTTCTTTGGTCTCTTTACAAAGCACGACTTGTTTTAGTCCTTACTACTATGTCTAAATTAAGTTTGCAATGGTATATAAACACAAGTGGTAGTCCATCAGGTTTAAGTGAAAAAGCGAAATGCTGTTACTTGCACCTTGAAATTCACCCCACCTATAATTAAGCTTTCAAATGTTTAAACACTTCAGCTTTCCTTGCAGTAAAAATATACACTTACAGAATGCCAATTTAAAGAAATTAAAGAAACTAGCAAAGAAGATTTTACCAATACATATTTGCACACATGAATGAGCTTCTCATTTCTGAAGAATTTATCCAGATTCCTAGGGCAGCAACACCGGTATCTGCTCAAATTAGTATAATTTAAAATTTTTATGACCAGTTTATACAATGAATTACTTTAAAATGTGGTTTGCGTTTTCAGTTATTAGAGATGGCATAAAAGACCCTGACTATTCAATGGATAGCTGAGAGCTTATTGTCACAGAGGAACCACAACTATAGGTTTAAAGGAAGCCCAGCACTGCTCAATTTATTTTCACATCTTTCATTATTATTCCTGTTTTGGCACATAAGATGTAGCAGGATGTCCCTGCCACCAGAACAAACAGGTCCTAGAATAGACACTAAGAGCCTAATGAAAAAATTAACTTCTTTCCTGAGAGCTGTCTGCAAGAAAATTTGATCACTGTTAAAGTCTAAAGGTTATTTTCAAAATATTTTGTCCACCGCTGCTCTCTGCGGTTCTCAAGGACCAGAGACTGTTTTGAGGCTCACTAGCAGTTAGTGGTATTTAAGTATATTTCATCCAGATGCGACAATAAAACTGGATTTGCCAGTTCGTAAGGAGTTTCACTTTCTTACTCACATTTTCATATTCCAAGCACAATGCACAAGTGTTCAAGATACATATATTTTGGTCCAAACAGATGAGTGTTACTGATAATTCACTGCCTCAAAACATACCTTCTTAGACTTTGCCATAAAAAACAAACCCCGATTGTATTCAAATCCCTTGATTCAGGCCCCAGCACTTAACTATGTTGAGAATGTTCCACTAAGTGCATTCAGAAGTGGTGAACGTACAGCCCATCCTGCATGGCTGCAGACTAAAAGGGGGTCTTGAACTCCCTCTGCTGGCTACAATCACAACTAGAGAATAAATGAAAAAATCCTGTCATGACCAAGAAACAAAAATACTATGTAAACAAATTTAAAAGGCAATCTTTATATCTTCTTTTGGGATTTTTTAATTGTCCCTTTTTTCTAATGTCTTCTTTCTCCCTGCTCCCCCATTTTCTGTAATAGTTAGGGTTGAAATTCAGCTTAGAAATACACATTAAAGACAAACCCACAGAAGTTAGCCTTAGGTCCTCTATACATCTGTGCTCTCCAACTTCCATAACCTCGCACCTCCTTTCACACCCTCTCAAAAAGCACTCTTCCACCTCCAAGCATATATGGCAAAGCAGACTGTTAGAGGGCTCCAGCCCCATTAACCCCACTGGTAAGCCCACCTCCGCAGTAAGGTACTGCCAAACTCAAACGGCAATATTTTACACATACCTTACTTGAGTATGAACACCATCACAAGGCACAAGACAGACAATCAGATCTAATGATACAACAGTCATCAATGCACCCCTTCTATGGGAAGGTATTTACCTCAAGGACAAAATATAACAGTGGAGCCGTCACCAAAGGCCATAGAAAAGCAGTGTCAAGGAAGGTCACCATTAACACCCTTTGGGTAGTCTCAGGTAAGGGCATAAGCTGGTGTAGACTTGCTGGTGGCAAAAGCAACTGTAGCAGTGAAATAGCAGAGCTAGCTCCCTGCAAATATTCCATCAAGACTTTGTTCTGCAAAGTGATACAGCACGGTGTTCCGTAAAGCATTAGTTCTGTTTTCTGGTATGTCTGTTAGCACACCAACATGCTAGTGGCCACAGAAAACAAAGTTGTAACATAACGCAGTCAGGACAAATTTTGCAAAATTCTTTCTTAGTGAAACTGCCTGCCTCTCACTGGGATTCTTACATACACTGATGGGTCACAACCCTTTTATCTGAACCACCATCTTATCTATATGGGATTTAATTCAACCCTTCATCATTCAGTAAACTAGATGAGGGCTTCCCCAAACACCTGTTTGAGTGACTGGCAAAAAGCTGGGTAACACCTCTCTGTGCAAATCAGAAATCACACACATGAAACTCTGAGACAGAACTTAACCTAAGGCGTTCAGATTTAAATTTCACAGTGGCCACTTATACAACATAGGTGAGTTTTAGAAAAAAGCCTGAACCCAAACCTTCAGTCCACGCTTTACTTTCCAATATCTGCACAATTAGGAAGTTCAGGAGCCTGCTTTACAGAGCTCTGGAGGACTATATCAGGGTCACGCAGGAAACAAGAGAACCAAGGACTTCAAAAAAATGTCAGAGGCAAAAGCTTAATAGTCACTGTGGAGGGTCTCAGTCAAGCAGATGTTTGAAACATGTGCCTAATTTTAAAGTGCTGAGATGATGGCAGTAGATATTACAGTGGGCACCAACCCAAGACAAAGTTAAAGGGGAGAGACTGGTGGATAAAACAGAAGAAAATGCAGAGCATGAAAACATTTTTTTCGTGTGCTCTATTAGTCTATGTAATCTACCCTAGAGAGGCCCCAGCAAGCAAGTCAACTTCAGACCTCAATTACAACACATGACCAATTTTATTGCCCAACAAAAAAGTACATTAGACATTTATGATCCCACTTTATTAAATTCTTCTACTTATGACAATCAGTATTGGGTGTGTATGTGTGCAAGGTTAATACAAAAATCTATACTGTATTTGTACATTAACAAGACTAAAAGCTCACCTGCATGGCAGGTGTTGCTGTGGCCACAGGCTTGGGTTATGGATTAACCAACTCCTATCGAAAACTGGGGTCTGTCAACCAAATCTAAAGCAAGAAAGGCAGGGGCTTTT
>NW_010195457.1:40387-76158 GCF_000695765.1 Mesitornis unicolor
AGGGCTCTGATTGAATTACATCAGGAAAGAATAGCTTTACTTTCTTTGTGAAATCTGATTAGAGAAAGAGAGAGGTAACACCTTACAAAACACGGTGTAGCTTAAAGGACAATCTGCTCCTCTTATTGGCCCCTTCTGCCGTCTACTTTGATCTAAGTTTTATTGTCTGGGTTTAACACCTTCACCTTTGATTTTACACAGAGCTTCTTTAGAGCTGTTTTTCTACACCAAGTAATTGTTCAAGTCTTTTCAGAGACACCATCAATTATCCAGGACGCTGGAAACCAAACACTTGTAGTTTTGGTGAAATACAAGATTATACTCACTGCTATTAAACAGGTAAGGGAAGACACATTAAAGACTTAAGTTTTACTTTTTAAGATCATTACTTAATAAAAGAGAGAACTGGCAACAGCTCAGCACATTATGCGTGGAATCAATTCTTTCCTAAGTGCAAGGAGGACACCTAACATAATAAAGTTACACAGGCTAGACTGGCTTTCTGCCTCACCTCCATAGGATGCTCATTGTACAAGGTCATCATTATACTACCGCTGCACAGCTCAATGCTATCATGTTACAGTTCTGTATCACACACAAAACGGTAATTATTTTCTGGAAGCTAACAGAACCCAGTCTGATTTTAGCCAGAATCTCACACAATTACCCTGACTTTAAGACTAAGAGGGATTTTGTTTTTTATGCTTACCTGATGTGACAGGCTATGTAACATAATCCTTATGATCTGACCCAGTAATTTCTGCATCCAGCCTGGCAATCTGTACTCGTATTAGAAATTGGATTTCACATTACACAGACACACAGCTGCTATGCAATAGAACTTGGTCTTAAAAAATGCACTGCATCTTCTATTTTGACATGAATTTCCATTCTTTCCAATGTGAATGATCTTTTGTCAATGAGATCATCATGCAGGGCAATTGGCCTCTCAGACAGTTTTCCGGACTCAGTACGACGTTGCAAGCACTTACCAGCTCTGAAAAGTCAGACTGTTCACTCACATCGAAGAACAAAATACAAGTGGTACAAAGGAAGACGAGGCTAAGGAAAACACAAGCATTTTTCAATTTTGTACAGCTACAGTAGTACCTTAATTACTGGAATCTAGCACTTTACGCACATTTACTAAACTTCCAGCACATGTGTCAGCCTCAGATCTTCCCTACTAAATATTTATAAATCAGATGGCAAATCAGTAATAGTCCTCCCTCCTTTTTTGATAAGGTGGGAAATAAGCAGAGTTAGAAGTTTGGAGGTTCCAGGATCTTTTTCTGCAATTTTAAAACAAAGTAAACAGCAAAGTTACATACAAGAATAGGCAGTAGCAAAATTGCAAACCAATTGATGTGGAAATGTCAACATTATCTTACAAACATGTAACTGAACTTCACAGCTGTTGCAAAAAAGAGAAGGTAGTACTGTCTGTTAGCAAAGGCAGTGAGCAGGGACTGCAGGTTTTATTCTTAACTCTCCCACGGATTTCAAGCTCAGCTGTGGGCAGATCACCAAGTATCTCAGCTGATCATCTACAAAATAAGGATAGCAATATTTTCTTATCCCAGCAGGATGTTTTCAGGAAAGTACTTGGGAGGCACTGACATAATGCAATGATAGGGGCCATGAAAGTATCTGTACAAAACAAAGGCAACACCTGCTCAACCAGCTTAATGGAAAAAAGATGATTGAGAATGTTATAAGGAATTTCTAGCATTAAAGGACAAGCTGCAGTTGTCTTCAACTTACAGTTGGAAGTTAAATTTAAAAAATCAGCAGCAGTAAGCCACTTTCTATACAATTACTGTGGAAAAAAAATTAAGTATAGAACTAGATATGAAAATCAATGTAAACAAAGTGGCTGAAATTGCAAGTTAGAGAAGACATTTAAGTTTTCATTTATAGTAGGTAACATAGGTAATTAAGGACAAAACATCATTTTGCTACCTTTGGTAAACAACTGCATATATGATGGAGGTAACTGTATACCGCACTTTTTCTCCAGAATTTCAACAATTGTAATTAACTAAGACACTTTTAAAAAACACACATACTTATTATGCCTTATGACTCCATTTTATGACTTGTAGTTCTTCCCATATTCTTTATGGGATATAATGACAGGTGGTTCCTCCAATAGTTTGCTGTACAGAGTACTTAGTATTTGAAGAATGTCATCTTAGCCTTGAGATTTTTTTCCTGAATATTTTTTCTCTTTATGCTGGGAAAATAGTAGCTCTACAAATATAGAAAAACATTTAAGTACAGAATGAAGTATGAAGTTTACTATTAAGGAGGTTTGAAGATCTGGTGCTTATTCCTGAATTAGCAACAGATTTCCCATTACCTTAACTTCTTCATTTAGATACTCCATGATCTATTTTATCTTTAAAGAAAGCGATGGCATCCCTGCAGGATGCAGAAAAGCCCAGTTCACAGTTCTGAAACACATTAGCCTCCGCTTCTACAAACTGACTAATGATGCTGAGCGCACTAAAGTCTCTGGACCATCTCCTTTTCTCCCCATCAGAGTCTAAGTGCTCAATTCTCATTGAAAGACTTCAGATCCTGAGCTGCCTGGATCCAGTGAAACATCCAATCAATTTCAATTAACATAATTCCCAATAATACAGCACTACCATCTGTAGGTTTTCGAGCTGCTTCTAGGAATTATATAGCATCAGTCCCCCAGTAATAACTTTTAAATCAATAACCCAAACCAAGTTTGATAGAAAAGCTAAAGTGTCAAAGGTGTAAGTGTCACGCATTTCATGGCAACTGGTAGCAAGTAGAGCAGAGTGCCCAAATTAAGTGATCTCACCAAGGGAAAGATCAAGTTACCCGATATGCTCAGCTTGCCAGCGAGCAAACACAAACTGGGAGAACGGCACCACATTCCTCCTGTTGCCCAAAAAGGGATGTAGAAATGAGATTAAAGGGAATCCAGCAGAGAGAACTGCATGAGAACTATGGGGAGACCATGCAAGGACCAAGGGATGCTGGTGGAGTACTAGCAACACAGCATATACAACTAAATCTCATCTTCCTGTTTATAATGGGAAGCTGAAGGAGTATTTTTTTTCTCTACTTGTAAAATACTTGCGTGCTGTAAACATTTGTAAGCCATTAGCTAGAACCAAGAGCACATGCTGTAACAAAAAAGCAAGGTTTGTTGCAGCCATGGGAATTCTTTCTAGTGAAGCCACAGAGCAGTAGGCGGGACAGGATGTCAGGGACCAGCTGAGGCATCACCAAGCAGAGGCAGGTTCACAAACATCCAGACAAAGCTGTAGCAGGTGACTGTCAAACCCTTCCTAAAAGGGCACTCGGGCGAAGGGGAGTCTGTGACCTCCCAGAGTACAGTACTCAGTGTTAGGAAGCAACCCTCGTATTGAGCAACTCTTTTTGCCAAAATCCAAACTACAACTTGTCCTACAATCAGCACATAGAGACTACATAAACCCCGCACACCCAAGACAGTATTTCTTCCTTTGTCTGTAGTTTATACAGAGTTACTAGGTAGCTGCCCTGTTTGTAGCTCTGACCAATACAAGCTTTTTAAGTTTCGTCATAGTAAAGTGTGCTTGTGAAGTTTATCACTGTATTTCTACTGAAAGAATAAAGAACACTTCAATTGCCTCCATCCTCTCCTTCCAATCCTAAACCCTTAATACAAATTCATAGCAAATGAGGAAGGAAAAAAGTAGTATCTGATGAATCTCGAATTAGCCAACAGTCTGATGATTAAGGCCCTCCTTCAGAAGCTAGAAAAAAAATGAGCTTGATTTAAAAACACAAGATGACCATCTATTTGCTTTGGCTTTCACATGCTTCATCTAAGTAAGCATACATAACAGCCATTGTCAGAAACATCAAACTTAAGCATTTAGCTTGACCCAGAATTGATTTGTTCTGTTCTTAACAAAAAATAAAATTCTAAAGCAGTTTCAAAAGAATGCCATGGACTCTGCTAAATTATGTGCAAAATCTGACCCAGTTGAAATGCTATGAAAACACTTCTTGCATTGATCTTTTCAGGGAAAGGAAAAAAAAAAGAGATGAAGGAATACCTAGCTCGCAGATACAAACACTGAAACACAAATGGAAATCAAGGTGCTCAACGCTCAGATCCAATGAAGTTTCACCTTAAAAATTAAGCATATCAAGTACCTACAGATGATGTTACATGCTATTAGAACTGGAGAACAACAAACAGAGCAGCATACCACACAGCCCCACATTTTGAAGCCAGGAAGTTATGTCCCACTTGTACGTAACCTCTTCCATGGGCCCAGCCTTCAACTAGTAAAGATGATGGGAGCACGGATGCTAAGCACAACAAAAGTCAGTAGCAGGGGGAAGGACAAAACCAAACCACAAGAATCATTTCAACTCCCCAACTGCTGTCATATTTTAAGAAGGAGAAGCAATGTTTTTTTAATAATGCAAACTTCAAATTTTACCCAGTTACATACATTCATTTTCATGATTTATACAACTGTTGCATAAGACTCGTGGTCATTTACATCTTCCAGTACAAGTGACATTAGGTACCACAATTTCGTATTAAATTCTAGTTACACTTTCAGTCAATTACACAAATGTGAAACAAGAACACGACTAGGATTATTCTCCTCAGAAAGCCTTCTTCACATTTGTCCAGATGCAAAGATTGCAAAACAACGACATTTGTGGCATTTATCATAATCCCACACCAATTTGTGTTGCTTTGGTAGACTAGTAGAATGTGATTGGCCAAAAACCCCAAACCCCAACCTCACAACAACAAAAAAACCCCATAGCTAAACAACCTTAAGGGATTAAAAAAAAAACAACCAAAACACTTGCAGGCTGATAAGAACGAGCCAGGGGTTTTTTGGCAAGGCAAAGCAACTTCTCCAAGTGTAGAAGATTTAACCTCTTAATAAGTGCCAATAAATTGGTGGCAGTGATTACATCATGCTAGAAGGAGCAGAAACCATCCTGATGTAAAACCATACTGAAAAAGCAAACCCAAATCTAGAAAAACTGTGCTGATGCCTTCATCTACTTGCCATGATGTGTGTTCTAAGTGCATGGCTGAAAATACGCATGGTAATGTCACTGAAACCAGTACAAGTGAGACACTGGGTGGATTCTTCTGGAACAGAGACAAGAGGCTGAATACAGACAAGAGCATGGTTTAGGAGGCAAGACTACAAAAGTAAAGAAAGATTGCTGTAGTGGCTCAGAGCTCAGTTCAGATTTGTTCTACACATGCAAGCTACAATTTTTTTTTTCCATAGCACAAGAAAAATATAAGCAGAAGATAAAGCAACAGACAAGAATCACTACACAACTTCTAGACAGCAAGACAGCAGAAATACACTTTTGAGCTCAAACACACCATCATCCCAGATATTTTCCTCTCCCTAATGCAGTAAAGGAAAAAAAAACAGATAGATGAAGGAAAAAAAAAGTATACAGGATGACCACTAGGCACTTTTCAAAAAAGTTTTGTTATCTTATAAAAAATAAATAAATCAAATAACTTACATATAGTAGCAGTGGTTTATGGCCAATTAGCTTCCTCGAGCCTTTGTCAATGCAGAGATGATCACAACAATGTCTATTTTGGTGACAAGTGTTTCAATGACAAGTCAGCACCCCAAAGGCTAGTTTCATTTTGACATAAAAAAATAGTAGTTGGAATTAATTCTGTTCTTCATAGTAGTTTACTAGTTATGTGACAAAGATACAAAACAAAACTGCCTTTTTCAGAGGAATACTAAGGGATAATTAAAAGCATGTGGACATGGCTTACTCTTAATTCTCCACTGTATATTTGTTGACAAAGTTGTTCACAGAAAAAGTATTACCCAGGTGAAAGTTAGTGGTGCACAGCATGTGGTCACTAAGCCATTAAAAGAATGTGATCTTGCAGTACTGGTTGAGCACTTTCATTTCCCACAGACTTGAACTGCTAAGCACTTTGATTATCCCATTCAACCTTTTTTTCTCCCCTGCTTTACATGGGAGGGTCACAGTGATCATGATGCTACATTCTGGCCAAAGCTCATTCCCCTCAGCTTTTTCAGGGAACATGATACAGTGTAGAACAGGACTTGGAAGAAAGTAAAAGAGGTTCACTAAAAAGCAACACGAGAGTATTTACTCTAAAGGAGAGTGCAGTTTTACCACATAGAAAACCACAAGTGCAATTGCTCTATTCAAAGTTATAACTGCTCTCAAAGTTACCAGCATGATGCAACCACCCTAGACCAAAAACAAAGAAAAAAAGAGAATGTGCAAAGAAGATAGTTCCTGTTAAGTTGAAATTGATTGTGTTCTGACATGATTAACTTCTGAAAGTTTGGTAAGATGTGCTGGTGTCACAATTCAATAAAAATAGTGTTTCTACTCTTACTACAGAAAGATTAAGGATTTTGTTCTGGTCCTACCTAATCCATTTGTGAATTGCAGGGCACAGCCCTTGCCACACTCACCTACCAGAAAAAGCAGTTCCATTTTCTTGTGCTGAAAAATATAGCAGGCTTAGTGGTTACAAAGTTCATGTTTTAAAGTGCACTGTAATTTTAAACACACTTTCCCTTCTTAAAAAAAGAAAATAAAACATTCTGATACCAAGGTTATAAAAATAACAGCTGCAATATTCCTCTACAATTGCAACTTAAAATCAAGTCAAATTAGCAAGATTCAAATCTTTTTCAAAAAGATAAGAACCAAAAATAAAAAACCTCTTTCTGCAGAGAACTGCCAAGCAAAACCTCATACACTGTCCTATGAGCCTCTCTCCTAACAGCATCTCACAGAAAATCCATTCAGTTTCTTCCAGCTGACAACCTCAAGAAAACAGAGGTCTAAATAAATCAGTCCTTCCCACCAGTCACCTACATAACTGCAGGTGTGGATGCTGGTGCAGTTTTTCCATCAACTCTTCCTCTGTAGGTTCTTCCAAAACATCTCTACAAAGAAAAAGCATGAGTTGTTAGGGGCAGCAAAGGAAACTTCTCAGCATTTGTTTTTGCAATCCACATACTGAGATTTAACATGTGCTCGTTTCAAGAATGAAATGAGGAATTAAAGTTACAATAAGTTGATGCTCCCTAAAGATGCATCTACTTGCAAGTGATCCATCCTTTACAGATGTGTCGTGGAAACCAGCAGCTGTTTTCCCCTAAGAAGCAGCGAAGCAATTTCCTGCGCACAGTACAATACAACTGAAGGTCAGTAGATTTGTTTTTCTGAAAAAACTCCCACATGAGAACATGTTCCCAATGCTACTATTGAATATCCAACGTGCACCACAAGTTCCACTAGTGCACGATCATCAAATATCAACTTGCCACCCACAATTTCATAAGCCACCAAGAATGTGCATCACTTTGCTCATCTTCTCTTCTCCCTCTCAGCGCAGTCATGTCCCTCACCTCATCCCCAACACCTCTTCTCCCACCAATGCCATGGGCAGAAAGCACATAAAGGTTAAGCTACCAAGTTATCTTAAAGCAGGCTTAACTAAAGCACTTACTGAATTTCTCCAAACTAACAGATGAAACAGTTTGCTTTGGAGGGAAAAAAGAAAAGACAGGCCTTTTGCTGCCTTGCAGCCAGCACACTTTCTTCAAAATAGATGAATGCAAAATGCTAAGATCAATTATCAAGTCTAGTTCAACTCACCTGAACATTAGTTCAACTGTCCTCTGGTATTCAATACCTGAAGGAGGCTCTCGATGACAGCGACGGTCCCACTTGTGAATAAAGTTCTGAAATGTAAAAAGAACAAGAAAAAAAAATTAAAGGCTACTCCTAGTACTATCAGAAAAGGGTTATATTAGGTCAATATGTTCGGGAGGGAGGTGTGTCTTGTTTTTCACACAGAGCGGCAGAGCAGTGATTTACTTAGGCTTCACCATATTTACTGGCTGCAAGTGACTACTTCATTCGAGCCTGTTGTTCAGGAATGAAATAACTTTCTCTTCACACGCTGAAAGAACAGTAGAGCAGAAGACAGGCCTGCTGCCCTCTACTCCTAGCAAGGACTGCCTCCCCAAGACAACTGTGCGAACTGCCCACAGAGTTCACATGCTTTGAATTTCTTCCTCTGGAAAAAAACAACAACATACAAACATACTCCTAGGCCAGGCATCGCAACTTAAACTCAGCTTCTGGTTCTGTCATGTTCCCTTATCAATTTTTAATTATTCTGACAAATCAATACCTGGAGTAGACAGCTTGGGGATAAAAAAAAAAAAGAGGGGGAGAAGAAAAATAGTGACATCCTGCTCTCCTTGATACAGACTGCTACACCTTGGCTCTTACAGTAAACTTTGGCCACAGTCCTGCAGAAATCAGCAGGTAGAAGACTTCATAGGATTAGCCTCCAGCTAGAACAGAAAGTCGTTTCTACAATGCTCATGGGCAAGACTGAGCCTCAACACGAGACTAAGTTTCTGTCTAAAAGTTTGCCATTCTGCCTGAAGTAGTAAATTTTAGTTCTCAATGCAGTCAACAAAAGCACGTCCAGAAGAAGTTTTCATAGGTTTCAAGACAGGGTGAAGTGCTTTCTACAGGTACTCCGTTTCTTCTCTATTTATATAAGAGAAGCTGACAAAGGTTAACCAGCAGTAATGGCTGTGATGAACATTACCTTCACCACCAAAAATTTAAAAGTTATTTGGATTTGCAGAGAAGTATGCATACGTGAGAAAGCAGCAGAACTACACATTCTTCATGGCATTGCTTCGGTACCTGCACTTCCATAGCTTCTTTAAAAAATTCTAGAAGATGATCTCTCCAGAATAAGTAATCAGTTCCACTCTTCTAACATGGAACAGATTAAGGGTAATAATTCAAATTGGGATGGGAATAAACAGAGGCCAACCAAATACAAAGTATATTTTACAGTGCTAACTGAATTTGCTAACAAATCAAAACGAAAAAAGCCTGCAGTTTGAATAACTAATGCTGAAGTTATATGCTACTGTAGTAGAGACAAGCAATTTTATTGTAATTAAATGCTTTTCATCTTTATAGGGAGTAAGTTATAATGGCAAACATACCCACCCAATGAAATGCAACCAGCTTTGTAACAACGTCACAAATAAAATATACAACTGTTTAGGAAAAAGGAAATGCTATCTCAACATTTTGGAGGAAAAGAGGCAAGGAGAAAGATTAAGTACATGAACACAAACCCAAGGTATTTTCCCAAAACGTTGTCTGGGTTCTTTTCATTTCCGACACAAATCAGAACTTGTCTTCAGGATCTAATTCCAAATAAACACACTTCCTTACCTCTAGAAGTAAAGCTACGAAGAGATTAACCCAGATGACAGAGGAGATCAACCACCAAGCTACGAAATAGATCTTTGCCCACCTGCAGATCAGAATAACAGACAATAAGTACATGAGGCAGTAAAACAGAACAGCATGAAATCACTTTTCTCCTTGAAAGATAATACTACTACTTAATGTAAAAGGAAAATCTTAGCCTTCCATTAAGTTAGCCAAACAGACTTGCTCCGCCCTCAGTTAACATAGCTAATTAAACTCTGACGGGACAGAGAAGCAGGCTAGTAGAAGTTGTACTAGATCATGGCAAAAGATCCATCTAGGGTCTTCAGAGTGGTCAAAAGCGGAAGCACAGGAAAATGCAAAAACATGGCAAAAAAATCCATGATGCTACCCCCTAAGTGTTCTCCCCATCTCCAACCATCTGCAGTTCAGAGATTTCTTGAGCTAGAGGTTAGTTTCCATTCACTGCAGATCTCAGTGGAATTCTTTTTCATGACTTGTCTAGTCTTCCCCAGACCACGTTACACACTTATCACACACAACAACCCAGAAAAGATAATTCCACAACTTAATTACATGCTGGGTTACATGCTAAGAACCACTGGAACAGCTCAACCCAGAGGGTCTTCAGTTCACTCAAACATTCCCATAAACTAAATACAAATGAAAGATATGTCCTAGGTTTTAAGTCCACAAAAAATTCTCCACCCACAGAGAAAACAGAAGCAGCCCAAAATGATTTACAGCAATTCATTAGTACCTCACTTCCGTGAGATTGGCTCTAGAGCAAAAGCCACCCACCCAAAACATACAGTAAGCCTGTATATAATCCACTTAAGTCATTCACTCTTTTTTGGAACAAGATGACTAAAAAGCCAATTTCCAATACCTTCTAAACACGACTACAGATTTTGTGGCATCCAGCAAGCATTAGACCAACCATCAAGTTACAAAAGTTAAAGAGCAGCCATAAGTATTAAGATTGTATCTTATATACCTGAATTGAACCAAATGAAAGGTAAGCAGCACCTCCCTCCACAGATGGTCAAAACTGTCCTACATTTACAATCTCTACTCAGTTACCATATAAGCTAGATTCACATGGGACTTTTTCAGTATTATTAGTGCTACTTACGGACTTGAATATCTTGAAAACGCTTCCAAAAAGACTTGCCAGTTGTTCACCACCATTACATCCCAGAGGGTTACCACTGCTGCCTAAATAACATTAATAAAACAGAAGGTGAGAGGCTCAGAAAATGAGTGGAAGAGACAAGCAGAGAATGAAAGAGGGATGTATTCCATCAATCAGTGATCAGACTCACAGCAAAGTCATCAAAGTTGTTTGGCCAATATTCCAGCTGTTCATAGGTCCCACACTGCAGAGTGACGTTATCATATGTTGTATTGACAGCGCTGCAAGAGAATGGTGATGTAAGCATAGCTTTCTACATACTATACTTTAAAAGCAAGATTTTTCTGAGTGCCTTGTAGAAAGTTAGGTATTTCGTATTAACAAAACAAAGGGAATATTTTTTTTATCTATTTAAGCTATAGCAGGGTAAAATTTCAAGCTACAGATAATCAGTCCTGCTATTCCAACACAGCAAGAAGAAACAGAGGGAGTAACAGATGAAAAAAAAGTCTGTGTGATTTAACATAAAAAGAAGGGTGGCTCCAAGAATAAGAGGAAAATAAAAAAAGAACCTCAAACAACTCAGAGGTACCGAGTTGCAGATGCTTTTGAAAAACAGATTCTTTCTGAGCAGGGTTGTTTAGAATGTTACCTGATATTTCTCATGGGACCAACAGCATCTTTAAAGAGCATGATGCCAGTTATAGCAAATGCATAGAAAACTACCTGGAAGGAATATAAGCAAGCATTAGTTTTTAATATTTCTGTCACTAAGAAAACAATGCAACTAGCATGGAATTCATGTTAGTACCACAATTAAAGGAATCTGACCAAGAACAATGTCTGAAGCTATTAAAGTCAAAACACTTCTCAATGTCTGTATTACTTAATTCTCTGCTCTTAATTTTTAATATTATATTTAACTTTCAGTTGCTAAAATGCATTAAATCCTGTTCCTTTATGATGTTTTACTTTCCTGTGTCTCAGAATGCTGATATTTAACAATTAACAGTGCAGAGTAGCAAGGCAAAAATCAAACCCAAAAATAGTACCTGATAGGAATAATCTAAATATCGAGGAAGTTTTCCGCTAGTTTCAGTGAAAATAAGTTTTTACTAAACCTAACAGAAGGACAAAAATAAGTATTTCATATTACATCATCAACTTCTTTTAAATTGTTATATTAGTCTGAAAAATTAAAGTTTTAATAAAACAAATTATTTTGGAACTTGTGTCTTCTACTTGTCAGAAGTTCAAACTTCTTTTCAAGAGATACCTTTCACAGTCTTCAGCAGTTGCCTAGGTGATTTTGTAGTTTTTATCCTGAAAAGATAGTTCTAGAAAGAACCTATACCTTCACTCCTCTGAGTAAAGAGCCATGTGTTCTAGGTTGGCTTGAAACAAACTGAGTCTTCAAATGAAAGTGTCGTTAGTCATATTGCCATATTCTGTTGCAAAACAGACCCAAGAGGGAAGTCTGGGAGGAGTAGAAAAGAAACTGCCCTGGCCTTTGAACACTACTGGAATAAGTTGAAGCTCACATTCCACAGCCTGCCAGAAGATGGAGTATCTGCCTTGACAATTAATAAAGTTAATTTTATACTTTGAAAAATACATATCTAGCTAATTTCTCAGGCAGTGCATGTTTTAATCAGTTACACCCATCAGGAAAGATGCTTAGCATCAGCTCGTAATGGAGTCAGACTGTACTACAATAGTAGCTCAGTGACAGCTTCCATGTAGCCTCAAGCAAAAGCAAATTAAATTAATGGAAGTGGCAAACACCGAGGCAGACTTGCCTCACAACTGGTGCAAAACTACAGTTCACACTCCCAGCACCAAGGACAATCAGCAGCAGACACTTAAAGCAGCTCCTGAATGTTCCATCTTACATGTATGGGTAGGGACACCACATTGAAACACTAACACGTATTCCTAAAAATAAAATCAAGCATACTATTACTGGCTCCTGCCATCTTTGCTATGTCTTTCAGGAATTAAGAGGTTCCAGCAGAATGCTCCAGCCCAGGTCCAGCCATGCCAGTAGCAATGCAGCTTTAGGGTCCTAGTGCAAAGCACAGAACAGCTCACCCCATAATTGCTATCTTGCAGGGCTCTGATATATGGGCTCTGTGAGACCTGGCAGCAGTGTCCATCACTGCCTCCCCCACCTATCCCCAACACAATTCTAGCAGCCCCCAACAGGGGCAACAACCAAACGTCTGCTCCTTTAGCGTGGGGTACAGCCTTAACCAAGAACTGGCAAAATTAGCCAAACTGCAGTCAGCCTTTAGACAGTTTATTACACCGAGTAAAGCTTTTCTTTATACTAAAGCTGTTCCTATCATATGCAAGATTGGCTTTTAGGCTCCTAAAATGCACTTGCACCTGCAAAGGCTAACTTCCCAGTTCGTACACTCCCAAAGTATTTCTCAGTTTCAAGAGTAGCTCCCAGTGGTAAGCATGACTTGTACAGAACAACTAGGTTGTTACCAACTTAGCTTTGCCCAAACCATTATCTTTATTTCTAGTTGCAACATAACCTTTTCAGATTGCAACTTAAGGTCCCTGTCCTACAGATAAAAGCAGAGATTAGTAGTGACAAAACCAGATACTCTAGATAAACTGCATGGTAAGCATATAGACTATAACAACTTTTTAGACAATACCTTATACACAGCAAATCCTAACTATTACCTCAAATTAAGGTACCAAAAATCAAAACAAACAGAAAACCCCACAAAAATCACAAACAACAAAAAAGCCACCCAGGCACTCAGTTGCTGTACCAGAAAGACATCATTGCAAAGGCAGAAAATCAAGAGTTGGGAAACTGAGGATTTAGGTAACACACATCACGCATTGTAATTCATCATTTAATCACATGTTTACAGACTACATGCTCTACACAGACACACCTAAACCAGGATGAAAAAGGCTTTTAAAAATCATGTCCAAACATGCCATCTCAAGACCTTCTCAACTGAAAACAATTTTAAAGCTGTTTTGCTATTTAATTTAACATAAGTGAGCAAGGGTAAGGCAAACTAGCATGGGATGAATTTTTATTTGAAACTAGAGTATCCAACCCGAGGCAAGCACTCTGAGGAAGTTTCAATCTTGTAAAAGCACTCCTAAAGTAAACTGATAAATGAGGCATTGTCACTGTGCACAGCCCACAACAAAACAGTAGTTTTGTTGCAGCTTTGCAAGAGGTGCCCTGGAGAAGAACTGGCTGAGGAAGGTGAAATGTCACTGTTCATGGTGACTGTCAAAGAACCTGGTTTACTTTGTTGATGGCATACCCTTATTATACTGCTAATTATAAGAAAGGAAATTATTCTTGCATAATAACTTACCACAAGGATTCCTGCAAAGGCTCTTAAGTTTTTTACCAGATCCAGCAATGTAGTAACAACCAAAGCCATGAACTAAAACAAAGCAGAATTTTATATGCATGACATTCATCACACTTCAAATCCATACCAAATTATTTTTACTAAAAGGACTAAGAAATAGCAACCAGGAAAGTGAGCTAAATCTAAATGAGGGACATCTTTTATCCAGTGATATTTCCATGAGGTACTTAAAATGAATGAACAATGCCATAGTCTCTTTAATACACAAGCATTATGATATATTTTAAATATACACAGGCACTGTGACTGAAAAGTTTGTACGTCTAGGAAGACCAGAACAGGAAAAAAAAAAAAAATCACAAGCACCACACAGAGAGTGACTGCTTCATATTTGACCAACATCACTTCTAGTTTACACTTTCCACTGACAATTTGACCTCTAACATCTGGTAGATATTTATGGCTTATTGAACACAAATCCTGCATCTGACATAAATTTGGGCTTAGCTTTCAGGTAAGTCCAAATGCAGGATTACAACAAACAAACAAACAACTCAGTGATTTCAGATTCAAATATAGGTATTCTAGTGGAAATATCCATACTTGGAAAGTGTAAAGAGGGATTCATCCCAAGTAACCCTTTGCATGACCAAAATGCATGGCAGTATGTAATGAAAGCAAGTCTATCACTTCCTGACTATAAAGCTCTTCGAGGATACCATATCCACTCATCTACTTAAGACTGAAGCACTACACAAGTTGTACGAGTGTTTTTGGATGTGTTTACCCACTTCAGAAAACCAGCATCGACTGTCATGACATCAACAGAACTTCCCTGCCACCCCAGTGGAGAAAAACAGCTAAAGAGAGAGTGAGTTTGTGAGGTGCTGTGCAATCATGCAGTTAGAGCCAAGTTATAATCCCACCCAGGTGCAAGAGAATTGCAATCTACTACATGTTATTCTAAAAGGCTTTAGCAAAATCTATAATTTGACCAACACAGAAATCAGAACTGTGGAGGGATAAATAAACACCTTCATATTAGGAATAATCCGCAGGAACCTGAACACAATTAACATGTTCACCAGTCGCACCATATCCCACAGGGATAGCAAGCCCATGAACTCAGGTCTCCTAGGAAAGATGGAAGAAAATAACAAATCAGAGAAATGGCCCATGACAGAAAGATACAGTTACAGTTACCAGACTGAAGGTAACTTCAACATGACATATTATAACCTATTAAAAATTTCAGGGTAAAAAAAAAAGTTGTATTTCCCCATGTAAACACTCTTTATAGCCTATGACTGAGTAGAACACTGCATCCAGCTTTGGAATCCCCAAGTACAACAAAGGGACAAACGGCAGCGAGATCAGCAGAGCGTCAACAAGATGGTCAGGGACTGATGTACCTGCCCTACAAATAGAAGCTGCAGGAACTGGACTTGCTCAGCCTGGAGAGCATTGCTTCAGGAGGATTTAGCAACAGCCTCCTAATACAAAGTGGTCCTCAAGAAGACAGAAACAAGGCTGTTCAGTGGTGCATAGTAGGAGGACAAGGGACAGTAGGTGTAAGCTGAAACAGTGGAGGCTCACACCAGACATAAGGAAGAACTGAATAACTTGTCAACCACAAGGGCAGCAAGACAGAGGCACAGGTTATCCAGAGATGTGTCTGACATCAGAGGTTTTCAAGACTCAAGCGGATAAATCATTGAGTAACTTGGTCCAGCCTTGCTTTGAGCAGGAGACTGGACTAGAGATCTCCTGAGGTGTCTTCAAGCCTTCATGATCCTACATAAAAATCCATAATCTGTAAAAGGAAGTACATTAATTTAATCATAGGGAATCTCAGTTATAGGAAATTCTAATAACTGATGAAAGAAATGGTCCATTTAGTCTGGGCTCTTAAATATGCATTTAGTGCTCTTTAAAGTGCATGTTGACAACAAAATACCTGGGTAAGTGATCTTCCTTCTACTGGGAAGGCACTAAAGAGGGTCCTTTTAGAAAACAAAGCAGAACAGAAATAGTGCTATAGTGAGACGCTTCAGGAACTTGCACAGGGACATGCATTAATCCTTCAGGGTATGCTTGGTTACAGTTAGGCTTCAAAGAAAGCACTAAGATAACAGTCTTGCCAACCTTCTTCCTTATGTGCATATTCCACGAGTGATACGTGTACATTTCAAATGCCAGCCTTAGTTTTAGCTGACTTTTACATTGGCATGCTGGACGCTTCTTTGCTGGAAAGGTGGGCAGGTAGTGGGGGAAAAAAGATGTTAAAGAAAAAGCTCCTTGGTAACAGATGCTAAATCATGACTTGCATCACCAATATATTCAATACTAATAATAAAATAAATTAAGACAACACTGCATAGAATGTGTATTCTAGAATAGTCACGCCTTAGTCTTGTCCAGAAGATTTTACACCCACAGACCAAGCATTTGCCAGCAGCACACACCATAAGCAGCATCAGGACTCAATGATTCATTTGGGTTATAATCTGTCTGCAATGACTGACACAATAAAGAACTAACAAATATTACTGGTGCTTCAAGATACCATTGTAGGGCAAACAGTTGTCTACATTCAGGAATCAAAGGGCAAAAATCAAACCGAAATATAATTAATTACAAATTAGATCAGTAGTTAATGCCATTAGATTTTTAGTAATCAATATCCTTATGGCAACTGTTGCTTTTGAACACAAGAAGTGTTCAAAAATAAACCCATTTCTAGCTGTAGCATCTATCAGTTCTCTTTACAGATACTAGTATAAATTAAGATAACTTCTTGATTGCAACATAACAAATATCCTGGAAAATTATGATTGAGCTTCTGTAAAGAAACAAAATATCAAAATGTGTTCTAAATCACCCCTGAAAGTAAGATTCAGGAAATCTTCCAGAAGTTCTTTCCTTTTCTGTTATGGTGGCAGTTTTCAAACTTTAAGAGACAAAACAAGGATTTTTGTGCTTTTGAAAGTGGGGGAAAAAAAAATAAATCAAGATAGTTATCCAAGAACTGCTTGAACTTAAGAAAAATCAAAGTGCAACTGCCTGCTATTCCAAAATAAATAAGCAGTTTAAGCACATGGAAGTTTTTCTACTAAATTTTACAGCACAACACAAAATTCAGTCTTCAACCTACATACAGGGCTGAAAGAACCAGTCTTCAACCTACATACAGGGCTGAAAGGACCTTGCTAGCTGTTGAGGAATTCATGTAATTGGGATTATGGACAATCTGGTACTGAAACATAGTAGGTTAGTAGCTGGTTGCATATGTTGTATCAAATTCCTTCCTGCACCTTTAGTTAGCATAGGTCTGCAAAGATAATATTTTACATCACATTATAAGTTATAAAAATGCATCAATCTCAGAACAGCTAAACAGAACTTTAAAGTTCAGGAAAAAAAATAGTAATGTTCCTTCACTTATCCACATTGCACGGCCTCTACTGTCTAAAAGGGTGAGAAATTCTAAGAGTTTTGGTAAATTATGGACTGGGCTGACAACCATAGTGTCATGACATAAGCACGTATGAACGTGCTTATATTCCCCTGAACTACCCCAGACAGGGAGCAAAGTTCAACAGTTCAGAGATTACGTACCAACCACGATGAGGAAATCCGTACTCAGCAAAAGTTGCAATCTCCAAAACCTTTAGTCAGAGAAAGGAAAAAAACCAACTAAGGCAAAACCTTACTTTGTAATTCCGAGTTTCAAAAATTACCTATACATTTCTTGACAGGAAACATTTTCAAGAGCTTTAAGCCGCTAATTTGACTCACTTTAAAGCTCTGAAATGGTCACATTTGACTAGGGATTCCCCAGTTTCATCCAATGTACACACGTCATCCAACAGAGACACATATAAGGATATAGAATGAATTACATTAACCATTACTTTGGCCTTATCTACTATATGGGTTACAGACTTTTACCAAATGATGATAATCTCCTGCCACTTTTTATTTTTAATTCAAAAAGTAAAGTGATTTTTAGCTATGTAACAGAATTCCTTATGTAATTACTACAAGAGCTGAATGATTCCAAACAACATTTAAAAGACTGCTTATAAGAAAGCTCACCTTTTCCATCAATTTAAAAAAGTCTACCTCCAGAAAGCAGACCTTAAGAGAACCATTTGCCACCAAAACATTCAAGTCACTGAAAACTACAGCACTCGCTCATGCTATTTAACTCAGTATATTAGCGTTGAATAAAAAGCAATTCCACCAGCTCCTGCAGTTCCTAATCATCATAGTCAACAAATCCAGGAATACAGAAGTTAACAAAAAGCTTACCAGCAAAATTACAGTCAGAAGTCCATCAAATCTATTGCTTGGATATGACAAGTATCTTTTCAAGCCCATCGCTAAGATTTTCAGCAACATTTCCAGCAGATAGTATATGATGAAGAAGCAGTTGATAGTCTTCATGCCCAAAAATAAAATAGAGTTACTAGAAGTGAAACCTCAGGAAACAGCAATAACTGCAGAAATGCTATTGCAACTTACCCCTAAGAAGAAATCATCTCTTTCAGACGGCTGTTTATCTGCGTCCATCACCAAAACCACCTTAAACAACAAAAAACATTTTATGAATCCACTGCTTTACTGCTTCATAAAACAGATTAAGCACAAGAACAAAACAGTCTTATGCTTTGCACAGACTTTCTCAAGCAGCTCAGGTTTTATTTTTTAACTGCAAGTATTCTTTCCTAAGACTTTGCATG
Organism: Mesitornis unicolor; assembly: GCF_000695765.1. NCBI lineage: Eukaryota > Metazoa > Chordata > Aves > Mesitornithiformes > Mesitornithidae > Mesitornis > Mesitornis unicolor. The sequence goes on from NW_010195457.1 coordinate 58,939, forward strand.
ACTAAAGAATGCCAAACATGAACATCTGCTACAAAAAGTGGCTATCAGAGCAAAGACGAAATAACAAAACCAGAACTGAAGTTTGTAGCAGGAAAAAACCAACCAATCAAACAAACAAATCCCTTTTACTTACACAGATAGAAACAATGTTTGCAAGGGCTACAACATTCCCCAAGTAGCCAAAGTAGGGATGGCCAAAGGCAAATTGCATTTTCTGCATAAAACGCGATTGATACTCTGGACTGGGAGGATGCTGAAAAGAACATAAAGGATTTGCTAAGACACAAAGCGTAAGCATTTTAATAATGATACAGGAAAAACACAGCCAATTTCAGATTTAAGAAACAGATCTTCTCAACGCAAAACTTCAAAGCCACATGTCACTTTTGACATTTCAGTAGGAAGGTGTTTTCGAGCTCTGGCTATTAGCAGCAAAAGATCATTTCCGGTTACCAAATGCATTGACTTTAGAGTCAACACAAAAGGCACAACACAAGACACTGGCAAAGAAGGGAGATAATCCAACATCACTCCAATGTCTCAAGCAGGTAAACTAAACACCAAGCTACCAATTCCTTCCCCGTTTCCCAGCACTTAATCTGCCTTAAAAGATTCAGAAGCGTTAGTTACATGCAAACAGAAATAAAAAACCCAAAATACTTCCTAACCCTTGAAAGGATCAATTTATTTTTATTCTTTCTTTCTCCAAGTGGAGAAGACTGCTTTCTGCCCATCTTCATCTGAACAGTTAAAGAACCCACATTTCATTCTTCATTCAAGGACTGGAGAAAAGACTTTGCCTGATTATATTTGTTACTTTGCAAAGACTAATATATAGTGGATATGCATTGCTTTAATATAGGACTGTCACAACAGGACAAATCTCTCTCATTTCATCACAAATAATTTACTGCAGAGATACTTATTTCTCCACAACACTTTTCAGAAAGTCTATGCTGTAAGTCTAACTCTTATTCCTTGTAATCAACCTTCCTGTTAAACAAAATAAATACACAGAGCCTTTATCTATTTTGTCTGGTCAAGTCACTTAAAAATGCTGATACAATAAATATACAAAATGCACAGCAGTTTAACACTACCCGGAAATCCCAGCCTAATGCTGCAAAAGCCCCCAGAGCAACGCCATTTATGACTGAGAGCAACGCATGAACAACTTATTAAAAAAAATTCAATGATACTTGATCCCACCCCACGTTCAAAAAGTTGTATATGCTTTATAGCAGAATACTATCACTTATTTCTGCACAAGACCTCACTCAAGACACTTTATATGTGATAGTCAAGCACATACTTGCTTAATGGCATCTTTGTCTAGTTCTTCAAAGAGCTTCTGAAACTGGGAAGCTGACAGCTGGTCACAGGAGCCCCTTTTGAGTGACTTCACATGCAAGAGAAATATTCAGATCAACACCTGCAACAGGTGCAACTTCAAACAGTGCCTACACTCTCAGACTACCTTAAAAGTCTAGCAATGAAGGTGTAATACAACCTACACCAAGGTATTACAGTAAGCTTCAATACTGCTTTGCTTTAACACCAAACTGTCACATGACTCTGGGATTTGCCTCACTTTTTCTATTTTCCCTGCCAGGATCACATGGTGCTTAAGGAGAAGCATGCTCTTTTGATTTACTTGAATTTTTAGTCTCATCTAGTATTGCCATTATTATGTTACAATCCAAGGAAGGAAGATACTATGTCAGTTATGACTGTTCTGCAGAAGTTACTACATGAAAGGATGAAATTATTTTACAAATTGTATCATGATGAAGACACTTCCATACATACTAAACACTAATTGCAACTGTAGCGCGCACAGCAATTAAAAAAATGGAAAAAACCCACTGGCAAGAAATAAAACTAAAACTTGGATTTGTGTACCTAACTAACAATGCAATGGACAGTTCAGCATAATTACAGCACAAAGTGTTTATTCTCAGGCAACTGTTTACACAACTCCTATCCCAGACAACAGTGGGAAGTAATACATGTATAACTCTTAATTTCACTTCCAAACTTCACTTTGGAGCCAGTCAACTGCTGATGCTATAACCACGAGCTCTGAATTGTCACTTCCTTTTGGAAGAAGATTTTACAATATGGACTTACACCGGTGGTCACCAATATAAAGACTAAGAAAATCCAGTTCTTACTCTCATAAGGACTTGCTTGCAGCGAGAATCCATTCCAACTTTCTGCAGCACTTGTACTAAGGCCCCAGCGCTGACATATGACCTATTTAGAAGAAAACAGGATGGGCCCTGAAACAGATAACTGTCTTGATAGCAAAAATATAGCTGTTCAAAAAAAACTGCTTCTGTTTTTTGAAAAGCAGATAAAATTAGAAGCAGAAATTAAAAGGAAGTAGACTCTGTAAGAGTCCCAAACAATGCATTATAAAAATCCAGTTAGGAAAAAAAATAAAATAAAAAAATGTGAGCAACAAACTGCCATTTTTTAAGGAATCCTCAGTAAAATCAAAACCTGCTATTTTCTCCTAGATAATCTACTGTTTCAACATTCTTTACTTACTGTTGTGCTATACCAGGAGTCTCTTTCAGGGAAGAAAGCACTTCAAATGCAGCCCGGATTCCCAGTCGCCTCCTGAAGAGAGAGGACTGAACCGATTTCTAGACAGTAAAAACACCACAGAGGAGACAATTTACTTACACTCATTTAAAGCAAATCCAACTAGACAATGCAAATATATCTGTAAATTATTTGCCCAGCCCTTAGACAGAACCTACCGTAAATCTTCAGAAAGGGCCATATTTGTTCAACTGAAGTATTTTTTCAGGAAGGCAAGATACTGCTTTCTTTCTCCCACCACCAAAGTCCCCATCACTAGCCACTAGATCCAGTTGTCCAGAAACTAGGTCCAACCTGACAGACACTCCACAGTTTAAAAGGAATACCATGAAGAGTCATGGGCTGAAATCATCAAAGCCCATTCCTACCAGAAGGACTTAGGGAAGATCAGGGCTGCCCCACTCCTTGTGCAGTACTATGTCTTACGGTCAGATGATATACTGGCACTCTGGCACACACCCCACATTTGTGATTAGAGATCAGAATAGGAAACTTCCTTAGGCCTCACTCCCTTCAAGAACTCCATGCAAGAGAAGGAAGGAAGGAAGCAAGCAAACAGATCTCTAGCGTTGAAGTCATGGTTTATTTTTCATTCTGGATTGGAGACACACATGCCTATTTTGGAGAAAATGGCAACAGCAAAGCTAGAGTATTCACAGAAATTCATACTGCTGTGGAAAGAGAAGAGTTAGACAGCCTGTCCAACTCCAGCTTCTTGCCAGAAAGAACACAAGAGCCACAGTTTTTCGTGCTTAATTTTTTTCATGGTAATCACTTTAAGACTCAGCTACTTTACTGGGAGTCAGAATAAAGAATGCTCTCACATGGGAAAGAGAAAAATGGAGAAAGAAGGGAAGAAACAGAGGAGGAGGAAAGGATTACCCCTCTGAACAGCCAAATGAACTATAAGGCTATGTAAGTAAGGGGAAGAAACTGTAAGACTATATGTAAGTAAAGGGGGAAGTAAGTAATGGAGGAACTGTAAGACTATACGTAAGTAAGAGGGAAAAATCACTCCCAAAGTCAAAGTTTCCCATGCTATGAAACTTGACAGAAACCATGGGCATGAGAAAACACCAGTTGGAACATACACAGTCAGTAACTGCTGTTCAAGCCAAGCTACAGAGGCCATCACTGTACTGGGACAAAGGGAAAAAAGCTTTACATACAGGTCAGAGGTTTAGCTGTCTGACTTCAGTGCTTTTACATAGCACTACCCTGACTCAGCTTTACCAAAAACATTGCTGCTGAGCTGTGAAATTTTATAAAATATGCAAGTTAAAAAAAAAAAACAACCAACCCACAGGTGGAAGTGAAACTGTTGACGTACTAACTCAAGACTTGAGAGAAAAACTTCTCCATGAAAATTATAAAGCTCAAAAAATAATCTCAAACAGTTTGAAGATGGCACCTAAGCAAGATCAAGACTCAGCCTTGGAGCAAGAGACTGAGTTCCCCTCTGGACTGATGACTGCCTGACCAGAGGCAGTATGCCATCAGTGTGATAACCATATTAATACTTAACCCAGCACTGTGTTAATTCTACTAATCTACTACGTGTCTTAACTGCTAAGTAACTGTTCTGCACCTTGGATGTTCTGTGTTCATTGCTGGAAATAAACCCAGTTCTGGAGATCTCCGGCTACACTCATGCAGCCTCTTCCTTTCATCCCCTATCCAGTCAGTTACTTCTCTTTTGAATAGCAATAGAAATGTCACAAATTTAACCTCTTGGATAAAGTATGTCTTATTGGAGGTAACAGAGATGATTTTTCATTTGATTTGTTGTCCCTGCTTTCTAAAATACTTCTGCCTCAGCTCATTACAGTTTCTCCCTGATAGTGCAGTTGAACAGTCCTGTATAGAAAACAAAAGCAATTACACTTTCCTGCTAAGAGAATCCACTCTAAACTCCCAGTTGAAGACTAAACTGGTGTACGTAATGCAACAAAGCACACTACACAGCCTGTTAATAAAACAGAAAGAACTTGCAGTGATGAGTTTAGCCATCACCACAGATTGCAGACTCCTTGAACAACATGCAAAAAAGCACTTACTTTGTAAGCCTTTACTTCTTCAATACAGACACCTGAGTCAAAAGAGGTCATTACGCTACACATTAGATTCACATTCCACAAAATGAAGTGGGGAGAATCACATATCACATATCATCAGGCATCTTCAGAAGCACATTAAAGTACTACATGGATGACTGCCATTGCACAGAGAGTAAGCACAGCTTCGTTTTCATTTGAGATTGAATACTACCAAGAAGAGCTACTACACACACTGGCAGCTGCTTTTGGTGCAAGTCAATCACAAGGCTCAAGTTCATCTTTTAATAGACAGCAGACTGCTCTAATCATTCCAACATCACGCCCACACATCAGGGTAAGGATGAAGAAAAAAACAGCAAACATGAAGATGATTTAGACAGTGATTCTTTTTTATTGAAGGCCTCTCATGCTGTGCTAGTCAGAGAAATTAAGTGCTAGGATTTACAACAATAGCTATTTAAATAGTACGGTAGGTTTTCTTCACAAAGACCAATTTCAAGTTACTTGTTCACTTATTCAGCTCTATAATGGTTTGTCTGTTGTTTTTTTTCCCCAGAATAGTTGAAGTTGCAGCTTCACAGCATACATGGAAGTATACAAACAGGTAATTCTGTCATGGAAGGTGATCAAGCTACAACAACATATAAGGGGCAAAATATCCACATCAAAGAACCTTTAGTATCTTAAAACCATATCTATTACTAGATATGGATGGACATACTGCTTTAAAGACAGTTGAAATTTTTAATACTCAGGGCTTCACAGTTCTAAAGTTATGGTAGAACACAGAAATTAGGAACGCTTTACTCACCAGAAGGTATCCTCGAAACTGGTTGTATATTATTGCTGTAAGCAAGTTCATCAGAAACAAGTTGCCTATTGGAGGAAAAGGCAGTAAGAACTATTGAAACACATTTCTGTTTCTCAAAGTAGTATCAATGTATATAGCAAGTGAGATGAAAAATTAAAATGGATTTATTCCCTTGTGTTTGATTTCCAAATTGCTTTTAACATTTGAATATACTGTAACGTACACATTCCCCTATGATATGTTACTGAAAAAAAACAAACCATAACTACCCTCCAGGAAAATTAGCTTACAAGACACTACACAGTAACTGGAAGAAACACAAAAAAGGAGAAATTTATGATTAAAGTTTTCTAGAAAAATAAAACAGTCTATAGCTGGTACACATAAATGTCAAAGTGCATTTAAATTCCTGAAGAGAACAGGTAACTTACCTAATACAGTGAAGAGTATGAAGAATATTGAATATGCTCGATTCTTAGAATATGCAGGAATCATCACTGTATCAGATTTAACAAAGAAAGGAAATGAGAATTTAATGCTTAAGATGAAAACTGAAGACCTGTATCAATTTTTGGCAATGACTAATAGCTCTACTTTGGAGTTGTATATGTAATTACACCAAAGGAAACGCAAGAATCAAGTTACTAAAGGCATTAAAAAAATCATTGCATAACTTTTCCTTGGCTGTACTAAGAACTATCAGCTGAAAGAACGGTTACAGTAGTCTGAAGATAATCTTACTCTATTATTCTTTAAAAAGAGAGACAAGAGTTATTTCTGAAAGACCGCTCACCATCAGGATTATTTGCAGTAGTTAGCAGGACCAGCAGTGATGTCAGTGAATCTGGCAAATTCCGGAAATACACCACCCACTCCTTATCCTGCTGGCCATCCTAGTCAGAGAGATGTTCATTGTTAGAGAAACGCTGAAGAATCACTAAGACTGTCTTACCAAGGAAGGGGAAAAATTTTAAAAGGAAAACAAAAAAAAAAAAATCAGTCAATAATCAACTTCTTACACAATCAACTCTAACATGAAAAAAGCACAAGATAAGCATAAAATTAAGGCAATGTGTAGGAATACAGTGCAATCACTTCATTTAGTAACAGTCATTTTAAAACACACGGAAGAACAGCAAGCTAAGACAGACACAGGAAGCTTAACACAGAAACTATGGCTAGTTAACACCTCAGAGCCAAGAACAACCATAACGTCACAAACAGACAATACAGGAATCTGAAGCCATGCTTGTTTTAAATAAAAAGTATTATTTCTTAGCCTGCAAGAGATATTAGTGTATTAGAGCTAAAAGGACTCCTTAAAGATGATTTTAAAAATCCCAGACTAATACCATATTCAGTCTCAACTTGCATTATAAAAAATTAGTGTAGAATAGAAGCTGCTTTCTTTGACATTCCAGCTACAGCATGCTGCACCTCACCGGAGATTGAAACCTAAACACCATGAACTGTATACTCTAGGACTACACTCCAGGGCTTGTCCAAAAGTATAATACAATTTGAGGACAGCATTAAAATACATTTTGTCTATACTGAAGAACAGAAATGAAACAGCTTCCCCAGTAATGAAAAGCTGCCTTAACTACCACGTTACAAAAGATCCTTGCCTATAGATTATGAGTGCCTCTCAAACACCCACAGGTCTACAAGCATAGCCACTGAGTGTGAAATAAATATCCCTCTCGCATTCCCTTTGACTTCTGAACAGAAAACTTGACACCAGCTGAATTAGTTATTTGCATAAAAGTTACTACCACTACTCAGAAGAGAGGTTTTCCCCCTTTCTTCAGTTACCCACTTACATACCCAGGGGCTTCTGTTTAATTACAGTAAGATCTACACAGAACACAGCCAGACACATTTTAGGTCTCTTTTCAATAACATATGTGAAGGTGTACTTAAAGTATGAGTACAAGGATCATCCTCACCTTATTTTACAGGAAATAAATATTTACACAAATAAGAGTACACAATATAAAGCAATATACTATAACCAGCATTGGTTCACATTACAGGAGTTGTCAGGCAGGTGGCAAACATGCAACTGTTCTGCTTTGAAAAGAATGAAGATTCAAAATGCTATGTACAGTATCAGTGAAAACATCACAGGAGCTTCAACATCTTGTGGGGAAGGGGGCAGGGCAGAGAAATTGGAGCTACAGTACCCAAAAAAATATTTGCAAATACTTTGGAAACTAAGGTCATCAACATTATCTTGTGGCTCAGCAGAAACATCATATGATCTGCTAAAGCTCTGATAGTATCAGAGTTCTCATCAACATCAGATGATCTGCTAAAGCTCTGATGATATCAGAATTCTCATCAAAAACACACTGGAAGGCTGATCTTGGATCATCCACATATCTATTTTTTTCCCCAAATTCAAGTACAGAGAGCTAAAAAATATGCAGAGTACAAACAATACAAGCATGAATAATGCAACACAGAACAAATAGCCCTTTAATCTCCTGCTAAGACTAAAAAAATATACCTCTAGAGGACATACACAAGACAATGCAAAAATCTAGAGGCATGAATTTCACTACTAAGTGTGTTATCAGAACTTGCTTTCAGTATTTTGCCTTGTTAGATATAATTAGTTTGTATGGGTGTTAGACTGGCAAATCAAAAAAGGAAAGAAAGATTGCTCTCTAATTTATCTTTGGGTTTTTGTTGCTTGGGGTTTTTGTTTCACCTAAACGTATATAGATTTGACTGGTTCAGGCATGCAAGTTATATTCCCATGTACTGGGAAAGCTCATAACTGAAATTAGATGTGACATACAGAGACAATACAAAGATCCAGCATGCCATTAAACAGAGGAAAAATAGAGCTCTCTTTCTAATTTCAGAAATTCTGTAACACAGGAATTCAAGAAATTTGCTGATCTTAAGGAAGACTAGAGGCAGACTCAAGTACAAATTGCAGTAGGAGTGAAGGTGCAAAAATGAGATTAAGGAGAGGTCTAAAATTACTGGGAGAAGCACGCAACAAATCTTTGTTCTCATAAGACATATTTATGAAAGGCCTTAAAAAGTAAGGACAAAAAAACCCAAAAAACATCTTAGTATGATACATTAATATACAGGAAGTTAAAGACAGAGGGAACATACCAAGAGCACTGGAACACAAAAGTGATTTTAACCACAAAATTTCAAGGGTTTTTTCGGAAGCACGAAAAGGAAAAAAAATAGGAAAAAAACCAAAGATATCAGAAACCAAAACATGGAGTAATGCAGGCAAAACCAGACAAAAAACCTACCAAGGTATGGCCAGGGATACCAGTATTGGAAGACAAGAAAACATGGAAGAAACTAAACTTAGCAAAAAGCTAGGTAAGAAGAAGATAAAAGAAACAAGTAATAATATAAACAAAGAAGAGACAAGATTAAGAGCTTTGGACAAGGAACAGCATAGAAGGTTTCAAGAAAAGCAGAGAAAGCAACTCAGAGGATCAAAGTGGAGAACTGTATAAAGGAATCTCTTGTACAATCAGTTTCAATCTCTCACCTGTGATAATGGCATCAATACCAGTAACATGCAGGATCATAAACAAAGATGTTCACCACATTTTAGTATGGAAACATCCAATTTTGCTTTGAGCAGCAGTGCTAGACTAATAAAACAATATGCCACAGCTTACAGCAAGAGTGAAAGACTTTGGTTGTGGAGTAGGAAGGAGCATTATCACTTAATCAGCAAAGCACAGTCTGGAAAAAATTCTTCACTTAAGAATGAAGAGATTCTAACACTATTCTGAAGGGCCTTCTAATGCACACTTACAGAACCAGCGCTATACAGGGATACTATGCACATGTTAAATCTCTCTAAATTGACTATAGACTCATCTCAGTAAGTTTCACAAGGTAACATGACCTTCTCAGGGGAAACAAGTTTCACCTGTTTGATTAGAAAACCAGACAGGCAGCATCTATGCGAGTAAAGAAAAAAAAAAAACCACTGAGATCTACCAAAGTATAAACATAACTGGTTACCTTTGTTCGAGCAAACAGCAGCATGGCAAACATGGTAAAGAGAGACAGATGAACAGCTAGTAGGAGAAGAACACTGTTGGAAAGAAAATACATCATATGCATTAATATCAACTTTATCTTATTCTTGATATCTTTTGCTAAAAAAAGCAAATGGATGCCATATAAAGAAAACCAGGGGTATTTTTAAGCAGCTGTATGGAATTAACAGAAGATTATGTTAAGTTCTGATTCAGAATAAGAATCACATTTGTTCAGGACTCCTAGACAGTTGTGAAGTCAATTAGATGCTAACATTTGTTCTTCTAAACTTAGAATCACACTTATATCCTCTGATCAAAATACAACAGCTTGGTTTACATACACCTTTGATTCTCCTGGGACTTGTTAGTTAAAAAGTAACAGCCAAGGACAATGAGCTCTATAAGCTGTACATATACAAAACCCCTGACATGGGAAGAGATCGTTCAAAAAGCAGCATGCTATCTGTTTATGATTTCTCCAGTGGGGTTTCCAAGTCAACATTTCTAGTGACAGTAAGATTTAACACATACATGACTAAGGCCATTTATAAATTAAAAACCTGAAGTAAAGCACTCTTGAAGATGTAAAGAAAGAGGTATCTTGTTGTGTGGCACTCATGACAAAGACAAGTACACGTGTGTCTACCCATACCTCTGAGAAGCTACCTTGGAGAAGCACAGCATAGACCTTTGCCCAGATGACACCTCAGTTCTTCCCTTATAAAATGGCTATAACATAACATATACAGAGTTTTTTAAAAAACCACTTAACTAGCATTGAAAACCTTATCTGTCACATACAGAGTCACATCACATGTATTCTAGAGAAATTTTACAGACTAAAGGAACCAAAAAGTTAGTACAACCTTCCATCCATTACTACCTGATCTCATCAACCACTTAGCTAGACCATCAAGAAGGAAGCTACTCAGATGTCTCACTCCAGAATACTGATAGTAACGACATACTTGCTGCGAAAGGATGTTTTCTATATCATTACCTACCTTGCCATTTCAGGCAATGTGCTGTTGATACTTTTTAATGTTTTCTTCATCATCGAAGAATTCTGAAGGAGAAAGAATGGACGAAAAATTCTTCTTATTCGCGCATTCTGCAAAAAAACACCAGATATGATACTGAGTTCCCATTAGATTAGCAGCACAAATATTTTTTATACTAGTTTGTCAAAAAACACTGACACATGCATTGACAAAGTCAACAGTGCAACACTGAAAGGCTGTGCCTATAAGCCAAATCTGTCCCACTGAAGTCACAAAATGCACAAAAGAGATTTTATGCACATGGATGCCTCATTAAAAGAATGAGAGATGGCTTTAAAAATAGCTTCATCAGACCACTAATTATAAACAATTCACCTTTACTGCTGGGCAGACATAACAAGCAGGTCAAGAGATGGCATTTTCATAGTTTCTGCCAAGGTCCATTTCAAGAAGGGAATTAGTAGCAAGCTACTTTCAGCAAAAACAGATACATATTTTGAAAATAAGTGCTTGACTTTACTTTTCAATCTTTTTTCATTTTTATAATTAAAGGGCCTGCTAATTACTCAGCATTTTTTACTCTGACAAGACTCTGAACACGTGATTGCCTTTATTTTCCTTAACATACACTAAAGCAATTAAGCTGTTTGATTCTTGCATTCAAGACACTTGCCAGCCTTTAAGTTACCTCTGTGACTTATCAGCTACTTCAAGTATTTCAGCAACCTGCACTTTAGGATCATTGCTCTCCAGAAAAAATAAAAATAAAAATATCACTTTCTTCCTCATTATTCCCTTGTTCATACATCCCAGCAGTTAAAACTGCTCCTTCTGCCACTGCTTTGTATGGGAGGCTCCTGGTCTAACCGCTTGTCCACTATCACACCTAAAGATTTTACAATCACTTCCTTCCAAAACACATTCTCCATGCTATAAGCACAATCTTCATCCTAGATAATCAACTTATTTTAGCCACATTGTGTTTATTTGGCTTGAACATAAAAAGGACACAGATATTTTTCTTAGTTAGATGCTTAAGTGACATGTTACCCAAAGGCAACAGATAAAGGCTTTGACACAAGCAGCAAAATTCAAGATTTCTGCCTCATTCACCTCCCAGCACTTTTACCATGTTAGTATTGTCTCAAGGCCAGGTTGGACAACCTCTGAGCAGGCTTCTGAGTCTAGTGAGAAGTGTCCCTGCCCATGGCAGGGGGGTTGAACTGGATGATCTTTAAGGTGCCTTCCAACTCAAACCATTCTATGATTCTGTAACAGCTAATTTCATGTAGATTTATGAGATGGCAGAGAAAACGGGAGATTGCATTACTAAAGGAGGACACTTAAAATTGTATCACAAAATTGACATTCCTCTCAGGATGCAATTGTTTGGAACACAACACAGTTTTGTCTTAGAAAGCAGTTGTTAAACTATGCGATCACATTTCACTTAAACATCACTACATAGGCTTCACCACTGAATCAAGTTAAAAATATAATTCTCCAACTCTATGACAAAATTGGTGCTATGCAAATCAGTTTTCTCTGTACTCCTTGACTGCTGACAGACTATAACAACAAAGCTTTATTTAATTTTACCAATGAATTCACATCCTATTTCAAGAACCAAACAGAATCCTTTGAGAAGCTGTACTACACCAAACATTTTCTGTTTCAGTGTATTATCCAGCTACCAAAGACCAAGAATAAACCACCTTGCCCTCCCCACTTAATTCTCCGATACATCACATACGTCCTGCTGACTATCCCTTTGCAGGTTCTTCTCCTCTGCCACTCTCGACAACTAGAGTTGATGACTATTTCTGCAGAAAGCAGTTCTTACCTCTGTGCAGAAAAAGCTCAACGATACAATCCAATCAGTAAGGGAAACGATTAATGTCAGTATATAAGCCATTAGCCATTTATTTTTCCAAAATTCTTCCCATCCAATTAAGTAGCTCTAGGAGGAAAAAAGAAAACAACCACCCAACTTATTTTAATAATAAATTCCAATACCCTAACAAGTCAGCACCAATTGTTTTCCAGGTATTTGTAATTTTACATCAGTGCTCATAAAGAATGCCCTGAAAGCCAAACAAAAATACACTGATCAGAGAATTTTTCTACAAAAACTAAATAAAGATCAGTGGAAATGAGAGCTGCACACAGATCATGTGAGAGGAGTCCTTTGAGTGCAAGAAAAATGCTCATCTAATAGGCATAAAAAGGGATTTTCCAGAAACAAGTATCCAAAGAAAAGTTCAATTTCTGATTATTTTTTGTTGTTGTTTCAATGAACTGGCATATATTTTATTATATAGCCCAATTTTTATAGCCTAATACAAGCAGCTAAGCCAAAATCATTGTATTCTTAACAAAATCTATTTCACTTAACCCACACAAATGGGAGTTTATATTTCTTGTTTTAAAAAAATGGGGTTTCTTATTCAGAAAATATGCATTTTCTGATTTCTCAAAGCAAGGCCTAAATATAGCAATCTCATCATGCCAATTCAAGATTTGAATAACAGTTTTAAGACATGTCTCCCAAAATATAAAATGGGAAAAAGCCACATAGACTATACCTACTGAGCTGCCCAACACAGCTAGTATTTCATACAGTGCCAGATGAATGTGACACTCACCTTCACGGACAAATCAACCATGAACACCAGAAAGCAAAACAGCTCAATGCTTTCTGTTAGGCCACACGGAGGATTCCACGCAGGAAGGCGGTATCGTACATCTGACGTGATAGTAAGCGAAGAAGGCTTTTCAATTAAGGCCAAAGCCAGGATTATAGTAATGGTTAAACTCAAAATCCTGTTTAGATAGAGATTAAATTAAACAAAACAAACAAAAAAAAACACACAAAAAAAACCCACGCACAAAAGCCCCAAAACCAAACAAAACCCACCCCCCAAAAACACCACAACCACAAAATAAGCCAGAAGAAAAAAAAATTACTCACAGTAAAGAGATTTTCTTAGACATAAACCAAGCTCTATAATATCATATTTAGCACAAGCAGGTTGGATCACAACACCGAACTTGATTAGCATGCTATTGCCTGTGTGAGAGTAATGTACCTGCTAACCACTAAATAACCTTAGGTACTGTTCTTTCGAAACTAACATTCACAAACAATGGTGCTACTATTTCATGTGTTTACAAACAGACACTTGGAAAACTCTCACACACAGTGCTGTAAATCATGTCAATAGTCCACTCATGCAACAGTCCCATGGCTGGTCCAAAGAGCCATCTACATGATCACACTTTCATATAGCTTTTTGCTTTCCCCTGCTATCACGTTCACATGTAGTCAAACCACTTGCTTCCTACATTAAGTTCTTATAAGGATAAAAGCATAATTATCTAATTATTCAACAAAAAAAAGAGAGATTAAGAATAATTTCTTATAAAGACTTACCCTTAAATTAAAAAGTAAAAAGAAAACCAAGTTCTTACCATTGGCAAGTTCTTGAATAGTACCATCGATAAAGCCACAGGGATCTGGAGTCCACACGGTGATTTATAGATCGATACTGAAGGCAGAAGCCAAAAAGGATAATTCAAACATTACATTCAGTCTATCTCAAAGATCAAGTAACCAAAATAAACCAAGTTCTAATCAAAGCTCAAGCCTTGAGACAATTCCAGTTTCACAATAAGTAAAGAAATCATTGTACCGGTTATTAATTCTTAAAGTGTTCACTCGTAGCCTATATGCATGGAATGGGAAAAACTTTAATGAAGTTTTCTTAATCTAAAGACCACAGTCAGTCAAATAATCAAACTGTGTGACAGTCATTTGAAGCAAGCATTATCATCGCTACAAATAACAGCATCTGTAATAATTCCATGCCTTTTCTGTTTACTCATCAGATGGTCCATCCATTTAGTTCCTCTTTCTAGAATTCATGGATCTTCTTTTGTCTTTCTCTTCCAAAAAGCCATAAGATGCAAGCAATTAAATTCTGAATATAACAGACCTCAACCTAGGTCTTCAACCAAAACGTGCTTTAAGTTCAAGGAAGTGCCCACGGTTCTTCAGAACAGGCCTGCATTTGCTGAAATCTGCACAGCCCTCCCTCTGCAGCTGCTTCTGGGCTGCTGAGAAGTATCCACTTCCAGCACCTTAAATACATCTGATCCCCAGAAATCTCCAAACCAAAAGCTATCTGAATGCAGCAAGAGAGCTCAGGAATTGCCCTCCAGCATTCCAGCTGCCTTCAACTAATAAATGAGAGATAACAGGTTCTAGGAATATAAGTAACAGCCAGTAAATGAGAGACAAAGAGAGAACAAAGACTTTCGAAGGCACCATGTTCAGCTGAAGTAAAAGCATTCCAGCTTCTCACTTGAAGCTAGCCTTGAACCCTACCAGCTCTTTAGTCTGCAAGTAGTCAAACCTAGAGACAAATTACAGGGTTTGTTCAGATACCTTGTCTTAGCAGTAAAGCCAGTCACTCTCAAGAAACAAAATCAAACAAAAAAAACACCAAACCCAAAACCAAAACCCACAAACCAGCATCTCTTTTGACAGCCTTGAAGAGAAGACACTATCTATTTCATTGTGTGGAACAGCATGTTCCTCCGAGGCAGAAGTTCACTGAAACTTGCATACCACAGGAATTTGGAACTCTGATTTTGCTTTGAATCATAACATCAAGATGATATTACGTGGATATTGTCTGAACCCATACAAGTTTAAAAGCTAGCAGAATGTGTGACAAACATCCAGCGTGGAAAGCATAACAGATAACATACAAATTGTGTTTACCTGTATTGCATCTTCAATAAATACTACAGCTTGGTTTATATAAAGATCATTATCAGCTCCAGTAGCTATGAAATTAAAAAGAAATAAGAATCACTTGCTGAATTCTGGATAACAAATACAGCTTGCTTATTAGTTAACAGAAGCTCCACAACCACAGTTCTTATGATAAAGGGCATTGTACACACAAAAAAAGAGAGCTCCTGCCACATTTGCTTCTCAGCAGCACAATGCATTAGATTAAATAAATAATCATCTCACACACATCATGCATCTTTTGTACTTTGTGAAAAGGTTATCTGACATTTAGCTTAAGTAGCTAGATTACACTAGTAGTTAAATAGCTATCACGAGACTGGAATATTTCTATGCAGAGACAAGTCCTAAGTAATAGGCATCGTAATAGAGCTTCAATCAAATTATTCTTTGACAAAGTGTACAGTCAAGTGAAGCTGGAAAAAAACAGACACTAGTATTCTAGGCATTTTTACTTTCATTTAATAAAGGTACTGAGGATTAGATTGATCTCATTCTTTCCAAAACCAACAGAAATCTCCAGTCAGATGAAAGCAAATGTTCTTTTTTAATTTGTCCACAGAGTTATTATTACTATATCAAACAGATCAGAGTTCAAGACATAGAAAGAGGTGAAAGTACACAAAGTGAAATAAAGTATCACCAAATTAGTTACTACACAACATTTCAAAACCCATTAAGAAGTCCATATGAAGATACATAAAGAATAAAGGGCAATCACTTGGGTTCACCTGAATTAGGACACTAGAGTCACTAACCTTGCAATTAACCCAACAAGAGAGACAAATGCAGTTAAGGTCAAAATGAGAAAGAAAAAAAGGGGAAAGAAAGAAAAAAAAGGAGAGAGAGAAAGCTGAGGGGGCAGATATATGAAAAATTCATCTTAGTGTAACCTTCCCACAGAGGGGAAGATGCCCAAGGAACACTTCATACCATCTCCTTCCAGGAGACGGCAAAAGCAACATGAGATACAATGAGGAAGAGTCAGTCCAGGTGCTAGCACAACATTCTCCAGGCTCCAAGAAATGCCAGAAGCACTATTGATCCGAGTCCCAGAGGATTTTATGTTCCACATGATTCAGCAGCATCAACTTTCTACAAAGACTGCAAACAGTTTTTAAATGTCACCATTTATCTGACCACAAGCAACAACATAATTTTGTACTGATTCCAGTATGAACCACAGTGCAAGAAAGACTGAGCATAAAGAGGAGACAAGCAAGGCTTACGCAGTAAAGATCATATCTTTATCAAGACATAACACACCAGCGAAACAAAAATAAATCTGTTTAAGGGAACAGTGTTAGCTAAAAGGATAGCAAGGACAGCAAAAGCTTTAGGTTTTTGGAGGACTCAGCAAGGCTAGCATTGATCCCAACAATTCTGAAAGATCAGAACCTTAGCAACTCTTCTTAATAGAAGACTAAAACAGGGAAATTACTAAGAAATAATTACTGTAGCAATATCTTCAAAAAAAATAAAATAAACCAGAACACATTCTCCATGCATGCTACCAAGGATGCCCAATTTGTCCTGCAACTCTTAGTCACAGCAAGTGACACTTAGTCACAAGTGATGATTAAAGTGCTGCTTAGTTTGGGTGTGCTGGGTCCCTCTCAGGCCCCACAGCACTTTTGACACTGAACAAACAGGCAACAAAAAGGGAAGGTTCACTTAAGTGATGTGATACCCTGAAAATAAAGAACCTGAGATCTCCAAAGCAGCCTCTCCTAGTGGAAATGAGAAGTCAGACCTTTAACATTCACTGACTTAGAGAAGAAAAAAACTTATCAGCAGCTTAAAAAAAAAAAAAGAAAAAAAAAGAAGAAGAAATAAAGCCTCAGGCAAAAGCAGCGCCAGGTTTGCACCTACGGATCAACGATAG
>NW_010195457.1:76732-77003 GCF_000695765.1 Mesitornis unicolor
GTCGCCGCTGGGATGGGACGGGACCAGGGGCGGTCCGACGCTACTGCGCCCGCCCTTGGCGGCCTCCGCCCGCTGCACGTGACCGGTCGCCGAGGGAGGGCGGGACCGGAGATCCTCCCGCCCTGCTTGCCACCGGGAGTTAGCCTCGGTCGCTACGCTGCTTCCTGACAGGCTTCTCCCTCTGACAGCAAAGGGAGTACCGTCCACCGCGTCAGGAACTGGCATTTGCAAGCAGTCGGTGGTTCACAGAATCACAGACCGTTAGGGATTG
>NW_010195458.1:0-1273 GCF_000695765.1 Mesitornis unicolor
TGAAATATAAAAATGCAATAAAATCTCTACACTGAATAAAAGCATGGGCACATATCTCTACTGAGAGATTCTAAATGAAGGGTCAAGTCTTGAGACATTACCTTGCTGCACCTTTTTGAAGCATCCTCTTTAAGGACTGGAGACCTTTGTAGCCTTTAATATCAATAACATTTGTAAGAAATTAGATTTTTCCCTCCTGTTTATAGCAGTTAAATCATACCCTATCTATCAGTATCCAAAGCATGCAAAGGGCAGAAAGAAAGAAAGGCCACCTGACAAACTGAAAAAGAACGAGTTCTGTTAGTGATTTTACAAAGTGACAACAGCTAAAGTAGCAAGAGAGAAAGTGCAGTATATATGCTTAAAATACAAGCAGAAGAATAACCTGGACAAAAAAGTACTTATAGAGGAAATTACATTAGGTAGATCAAGGACCGAGTGCCATTCCTATTCTGTGGAAAAACTAGCTTTACTACAGGCCAAATACATTAAGCATTTGACAGTTCAATGTAGCTTTGAACTTAGCTTGATCATTTAATTTATTTTTTTTCTAGTTCATAAATAAACATTTAACAAAAGGCATTATATATGACCAATAAAGGCCAAGTAAAACCTTTCAGTTTCAATCTTGTATTCACATTGCCTGGATATACACTTAAACCTACAAACAGTTGTGGATGTTGTCTACCTGGACTTTAGTAAGGCCTTTGACACCGTCTCCCACAGCATCCTCCTGGAGAAGCTGGCTGGGCATGGCTTGGACAGGCATACGCTTTGCTGGGTCAAAAACTGGCTGGATGGCCGAGCACAGAGTTGTGGTGAATGGAGCTAAATCCAGTTGGCAACCAGTCACAAGCAGCATTTCCCAGGGCTCTGTTTTGGGGCGAGTCCTGTTTAACATCTTTACCAATGATCTGGATGAGGGGATTGAGTGCTCCCTCAGCAAGTTTGCAGATGACACTAAGTTGGGTGGGAGTGTTGATCTGCGTGAGGGTAGGAAGGCTCTGCAGAGGGACCTGGATAGGCTGAATCAATGGGCTGAGGCCAACTGTGTGAGCTTCAACAAGGCCAAGTGCCGGGTCCTGCACTTCGGTTGCAATAACCCATGCAGCGCTACAGGCTTGGGGATGAGTGGCTAGTAGGGGAAAGGGACCTGGGGGTCCTGGTGGACAGCAGGATGACCATGAGCCAGCAATGTGCCCCTGTGGCCAAAAAGGCCAATGGCATCCTGGGGTGTATCAAAGAAGGGGGGGTTAGTAGGTCAAGAGAGGTT
>NW_010195459.1:0-52353 GCF_000695765.1 Mesitornis unicolor
CCCGGGTCCTCCTTCTTGCCCTTCTTGAAGGGCAAATACTATCCTGTGTGATAATTTCTGTATCAGCAGCAACAGTTTCAAATGGCTATTGTCAAATATTTTATCTCTACAAACTGACCAGTTTTGCAGCAGGGACCACTGAGGGTAATTTCTGGAAGTCATCCTCCAGGCTGGGTGTTAAACAGCCTGGAGGTTTCTCCAAAATCCTCTAAAATTACAACCAGAAGGGATCCTGCAACGACTAGTCAGGTAGCTAATGGTGAAGGTGGCCAGGAGTCCAGTCAGTCACTCAGTTCCAAGTGGGTCCATTATCTCCAGCCAGACCATCGACTCACCTTTGCTGATCACCTGCTGGGGAACTTCTGGGTCACCTCCAAATTAATGACTTGAGTGTCCTGGGTGTGCACACAGGCACAGCCCTGATACGCAGCTGCACCAGTTATGTCTAAATGGCAGGCTTGATTTTCATAGTTCATCTCATTTACAATTTTGATTCCACAGGTCTTGTTGCAGTATTTTTGTTAGCATTTTAATCCTTTTCTTGGTATGCCATATCCTGACTTCATATAGGGAGCCTTTCAGAAGATGTATTTAGCTGAGATTTTGAAATAGCCTGCTGGGTTTTTATGCTTTCCTCATTAGATGTAATCAAGCCTGTTCTTCAGAATTTCTAGGTGTAACATAGTATTCCATCTTTGTCTGGCTCTGGTTTAATCTTAGCTCATTTTTCTCATTTCACTTGCAGATTCTCATTTGGCATATGTGATCCCTCATCCATTTTAGTCAGTATCCAGGTCTCTTCCAACATTATACATTGAAAGTTTTACCTGTTCCCAAGTTATATAAGCCCTTAGCTTGTGTTGTCTCATAGCTTATTGCTATGTATGTACTGCTTTTGAACACTGACAGAAATGTCACAGATTTCATTACAAGTTGCATTTCTGTAATATACAGGGAATCCCTTTCTGATCAGCTTCCTATCATTTGTGTCCTCTTTCAGGTAACTTCAAGGAGTTTTGCATTCAGAAAGGTTTTTAGCATTATCTAATATTTTTCCTGGGAACTCACAGTTTGGAGAGGGATTTCTTTTGCGTGTCTCATTTCTCGCTGAAGAGGTAAACTAACCAGGGTGGATATTTTTTCATAAAAAATAAAGTTGTTAGCCAATATTGCTGAACATAAGTAGAAAAACAGCTTTTCCATTAAGTATCACTGTCTCTTTATTTTGTCCCTCTAGACATTTTTTCTGTTTATATAGAAATACTCCTTTTTTTCCTACAAACTTCTTTACAAATAAAGCAAAAAAAAAAGCTTTACTGAACAAGTATTTTTCTGCTTTAAGTTTGCAATGCTGTGAGGCTCTGGAACAAGTACAGTCAGCGAAGTCAGTCTGCTGCTCTGCCCTTACACAAAAAGACTTGTTTCATGTTCTTAAAAAGGGTTTTACCTCTAAATGACAGGACGTACCCTTGCACAAACTCCTCACCCATCTGCCGACCTTACCTCCTCTGTGTCATTGCTTCTGAAGAAACAGAATTAATTCCTGTTGATAGAAATTCATCCTTATTAATGGCAAAAAGGCTAGATTAAATGAGGTACACTTCAGTAAAAAGCTATGCTTTTGAATTCTTGACTACAACACTGAGAAAAAGAGAAAAAAAGCAAGAAAAGAAGAAAATAGATAAATTAGGTGTAGTCTTTCAGGATAGCTGTCTTTCCTTATGTATCACCACAGATCTTTCAGGCTCAACTTAGCCCTGGGGTCTGACAGCTAAGCTGGTGCTCTCTGCCTGGGTACCTTCCCTCAGAGATTGTGCTGGGGATCTTGGCCTTACTGTTTTCAGGACACCTCACTCTTTTCAGGTGTTTCGAAGAAAGTGAAACTTCAAATATGACAAGAATACATCCACTCGATTAATATCTATTTTACAGACTTTGTTGTACTGAAATTTTCTTCATCTATTTGGTCTCAGAGGTTGTAAATGAGGCATCTGAGAATGATTCTTCTTTGATGTACATGAAGACTTTTCATTCATGTTTATCTTTTTGCTCTGGGAGTAAATTAGTTTTCAGCTGTAAACTTACATCAGAAACTTTTCTGAATTTATACCAGATTACACACTAAGTTACAGAAAAAATGTCTAGGCAGTAAACACAGACCACAATAAACCAAACATTGGCGGTATAGACATTGAAATAAAATGCAGTCTTCTCTATTTCTACAGGATACTGCTAGCAGTAGTGAAGGTATATCTTTAGTGTATCTCTTTATGTTCTTGCATAGGTCACAAGTGATGTAGACGGTGTGTTATTTGCTCTGCTCACATGCTGAAGGGCTAAGGGCATTCTTACTCTTTTTCTGTTAAAAATTTCTCACTCAAGATATGGGCTAATCAGGGACTGTATTTCCCCCTCTCGTGTATTCCTGAAACTGCTACACCTTTTTTCTCTCTCAGTCATAATAAGTACCCTCTTTCATTACTGAGATAATTAGATTTCTGATTCACAGATTTCCACACAAATGGTAAAATTTACTCTTCCTCACATCACTGACTCCAGCCTTAAGTGTCTGCAAGTGCTATGCTGAACACTGAAGTGAAGGACAGGTCCTGTGTTAGTCATCCGAGAGTAGCGAATTTCACCCTTCAGTGCTTCACAGATCTCAGACAAGTCACTTAGGTTTGTTGGTAATGGCAAAGGTTCATGAGGCTATTATAGCCTGAGTTAATTTTCTTATGTCTCAAACTGCTACGTTACACAACAAAAATGATTTCTGGCATATTAATCAAGCAAAATGAGAGTAATGCAGAGTCATCCTGTTGTAGCCTTCATGACTATCACATCTGAGAGGTGTCAAATTCCATTCTCTCTGCATGCTTAAAAATCCATTTATGCTGCTATAGATCTCCAAAGAAAATAAACTAGAAATAAATAAAAAATTAGTATGCAAGTCTTTTTGATGTTATTACTGTGTTAAACTACAGGTGAGGGAAGGTGTATATCTTTATGTTGCTCTTTTAACCAAAGTAGTTAAGATAGCAAAATACTTTAAATAGCAAACATGCCTGAGATGAGAAGAAACACTGTAAAGAAATTCTAGTATGTAGAAAAACAATTTTTCTTATGACATTGCTCTTAACAACCAAATGGCTGTCAAAGCACTCTTATGGGAAATATTTTATAGAAACAGAAAGCTCTGCAGACTCATAAAAATACTAATATTATAAATAAGGTATACATGGTGTGAAGACTAAAATATCTAATATTAAATGCATACTAATCCTAAATTACACTGTTTTCCAGGATGTCACAGGCAATATCTGATTCAGTAGCAGGCAAATGCCTGATTTATAATAGCCTTCCTGGAGGTCTAAGGGACATTTGAAATTTTTGCTCTCTGTCTATATGGCAAGTCTGTGATTACTTAAGCCCCTCATTTGCATGATAGAATTATTCTGTAGCTTTACTTCTGATGGTGATCCAGGCAAATGGTAAGAAGAAAAAACAACCTGTGGCTTGCACGTAAAACACAGCAGCATGCAAGGTTACACAGACAGAAATATTTCTGATTCTGTCCTATATGTATACTTGTTCTTTTTGGATAGTGTTTTTGATTTCATAGGCCTACAGGTGTGCTTTTGTAGGAAAAGTCTCATTTGAAGTAGTGCTGAGCACCCACAGATCCACCCACAGGCCACTTCTGAGGAGCAGTTATGGCAAAGCTTTTGATTCTTTCTACAAAATCATACTAAATACAGTTGGCAATAATTTTCTTCCTGAAACAAAATTCAGACTGTTAAACTTCATCTTCATTCCCTGTCCTGAACAGAATAAAATTCAAGTCATTAAACATAGCTTTTAAGGCTTCACAAGTGTGCTTCTCTACCTCCTCTGCTCTTTTTGGAGCTACTAAACAATAGTAATAGTAAAAATGGCCTCTAGCATTTCCATGGAATTTCTTGTCATTCAGTGTCAAAACCCAATTTCCTGCTGCCCCTCTCATTTAGATTCATAAACTTAAATTTGCAAATCCTTCATTACCTCTCTAGGTATATGAAACCTAAAGGAGCTCATTAAAAAAAAAAGATATAGCTGAAGGATATGCTAAGCTACATGTCAACAGCCATGCTGGGACACTTCAATTTTTAATATGTTCGGTTTATTTTCATTAAAAACTTCCACGTTTTCTTCTTTTTTTTCCCCACTGTTTCTGTATGTGCTTTCTGTACATGTACTTATTTGCCTTCAATTGAGACTTTTCCCTTTCTTCCTTTTTGCTCTGTGTGAAAGTCTACAAAATTTTAAATATTATATTTCTTCAGTGATTTAGTAGAACTGAAAGGAGATTTATAACTCAACCACATGATTACAGACAAAGAATTTGGAATACTTTTTAAAAAATAATTCCATTTGTTTTTCAGGTGTGTTGTGTGTGGGTTTTTAAAAACACTTAATTTCACTTAATCTTTGTTGAACTCAGTGGGAACTTATCATTTACATGGTCCATTATTCACATTTACGCATAAACAGAACGCTCTCCATAGTAGGTTTACTTTTCAGTCATATTTTAAAATGCACACTGGATTTTGTTATGGCAGCTTTCCCTTTGTCACTAAAATTTGGCCTTTAAGATATTATTGTTTGTCTTTTCTGCCCATCTAAGCCAAGTCTCTCTTTCTTGCTCTTTCTGATAAGTTAGAACTATTGACTATATGGTGCATTGTCCTTGACAGCTGATTAGGGAGTAAGATTGATCTTGGAAAGTCAGGCTGGCTTCCATTCAGAGTTTTACATATTTCGCAGAAACTATGTGTATTTTTTCACAAGCATCTTCTTTCCTGCCCTCTTGCCTGCAGTGGCCATATCTAATTTTGCAGCCTTTCTGGAACTAATTTTCCTGTTTCTCCCATTTTACAGCAGTGAGAAGGCTCCATGTGAATGTGAGGAAGGGCCGTGATAGAGCAGGAAGCAGCACCTGAACAGACTAGAGAAGAAATTTGACTCTTGAGCATCTTAACGTAATGTTAAAGAGCAAGGCGCATACAGTAATACGATATTATCATATGTCACTAAACAAATGTCCTTCCAGCCTCCCTTCTTTATATAACTATGTATATAGATATTAAAATGTAAGCAATCATATAGTTTTAGTGTCCATAGCTTTGTTTTTATTTTTGCTGCCTAATCAGTGTACTGATAGGTTTTCAGTGACTGCCCTGAGCACTGCTTGAGTTTTTTAAAAAGTATGTTTTTATTAAATCCATGATGAAAGTTAAGTTCCATATTTCATATTTCTTTCTCCTTGAAGTCACCTGACAGGTAACAATCCAGGAATACTGATTCTGAAGGCATGTATTTTTGCAAGTGAATGAAAGTAAGTGTAAGAAATCTAAGAAGATATTGATAAGCAAATTCACAAACTGATTCTTGAAATTGCTGGTCTATAAACACATCTCAGAGAGTCTGCTTGACTGATTTATTAAGAATTCCTGAAAACTTTCTCACATTTACTGCCCATCGTTCCACATCTTGACTTTTGCTCACCCGAGTCTTTTACAGATGTATCTCTGGGGGTCTGCACCAAAATTAAAATTACTGTCCAGATTCTTCATTAAATATTGTTTATTACTATCTTCCTGCTTTAGAAAAAAAATCATATACTCATTAGGAGGATTCAGCAAGTCCAGCTAAAATATAAAATGTTTTGTGGAGCCTTGTTAAGTGGCTTATAACATATCTGGTTATCTGTCAGCTTTCCTGTAACAGATTGGCTATTGCAAATGAAAAAACCATTGAATGTAAAATGATTACTGTGCTTTTTAAAGGGAGGTTTTGGTGAGCAGACTCCGTATAACTAAGTGGCCTTTTTCTCCAACCAGAGGCTATCTGTGCTTAACAGTGCTTTGGGAAAGATTGAGGTAGATTCTGCATCCAGACTGAGCACCCTTTGATCTGCTAGGATGTTAGTCCTCCTTTCATCTGGCATCAAGAATATGAAAGTTCTATATATAATAAAATTAAATATAAAAATATTAAATTGAGGTGTCCTATACTTTTTTTCATTACATTTTGATGTTTGTAGCTGTCTTTCCCAGGTATTTTTTCCCAATTACATGTTTGCCTGGGCAGGAGGGAATGCTTAAATGCTATTTTAGTTGTTAAAGTTAGGGTACATACAAGCAAATAAACAGACAAGCAAATATGGAGAGTTAGACTGTGGAGCTAGTGAAGAATCATTTATATGCTTGCTTGTTTTCTTGTTCACTTGTTTAATTATTTTGCTATCACAGAGCAGATATCCAAGTCTGGCTTGGGTTAGCTGACTTTTCTGCAGTACTGTACACAGGTGGGACTTCCATAGACTTGTCACAAGGGCTGAAGACTCCTTCCAGTACTCAAGTGCAGGCTTTCCTCCATATGCCTCTCTTCCAAGCATCTTTAACAAAGGAGGAGGAATCATAGAATCATAGAATCACAGAATGGTTCGGGTTGGAAGGGACCTTCCAACATCCAGTTGGAAGGTCCCACATCCAGTCCCACCCTTCCTGCCATGGGCAGGGACACCTCCCACCAGACCAGGTTGCCCAAAGTCCTGTCCTGGCCTTGAACACTTCCAGGGAGGGGGCGTCCACCACTTCCCTGGGCAACCTGTGCCAGTGTCTCACCACCGTCACAGTAAAGAATTTCTTCACAATACCTAGCCTAAATCTACCCTGTTCCAGTTCAAAACCGTTACCCCTCGTTCTAGTGCTACCTGCCCTTGTAAGAAGTCCCTCCCCAGCTTTCCTGTAGGACCCCTTCAGGAACTGGAAGGTGGCAATAAGGTCTGCCCGGAGCCTTCTCTTCTCCAGGCTGAACAGTCCCAACTTTCTCAGGCGGTCCTCACAGGAGAGGAGCTACAGCTCTCTGACCATCTTCGTGGCCCTCCTCCTCAGGAAAGGCTGAATGAACTGCTGGCTGACTGTATGCGTTCCCTAAGTCTAATCCCATAAATCCTGAGGAAATTAAAAGACTTCAGGATGCAATTCTAATTATATTTTTTCTTTTTGTCTTCTTTTTTTTTTTCTTTTTACTTAAGTGTCCTAGAAAGAGAGCAACATGCAAATACAATTGTTTACCACTACAATGGGGAGATAAAGGCTGTTCATTTGTTCACTCCTTTATTGCTGTGCAAAATCCACTTCAAATACAAAACGCAAGCTTGAAAGCAAGAAAGCTTCTTGAAGACAGTGAAACATTCACATTTTTAAAAAGAAGAGTGGTGGGATTTATTTTTGGTTATTGTTTGTTGCATTTACTTTTGCTCTTGAGAATGTGTGTGTCTTTAAGTCTGCACTATTGTTTTGACTAGAGGATTTCTGGCAGAGTAAAGTGTGAAAATAAGGTACACATTTGCAAGAGACCAAAATGAAATCTATTAAAAATTGCTTTGAGGTGAATTGTAAAGTAAGGCATTATGCTGCCAACAGTAAGTGGATAGTTTGTTCAGATGGTAGGGATGCCACAATCCCCATGTGCAACAGGTTCATAGCAGCAGATGTGAGAGACACGTCGTCAGGCACAATAGACCTCTTTTCCCCATGCATTACTCTGGAAATCTAGGCTATACTTTCTGCTCATCTGTGGTTGATGGTTTTCAACAACTCTATTACTCTGACATTAGTGACAGTGCCCATTGTTCTCCCAGTGTACGGCTTTTAGAGGCAAACTTGGTTTTTTATAGGTACACGGATGAAGCTTTCACATCGTCTGTATTCCTGAGTTGAAGAAAAGGCCTTGTGGTGAAATGTGAGAGGCAGCAAGCTGTCTCATGTCACTACAGAGCAAATAATGTCATTCAAATGACAGCAAAGACTAATAGCATACGGGGTCTACTGTGCTTCTGAAAAGACTCCAAAATATAATTATTTGCATGAAAATGCTAGTCAGTGTATATTGTCTTAACAAAGACACTTTTGCAAGGCCATTTTACTGGTAATAAGTGTTTGTTTTACAGTTGGATAGCTGAGCATGATGAATTTCTTAAATTCTGAATTCTTTTGGCTACATTGTCTATCCCCCTTCCCCTTCCCAAAAAAATGGGGAAAAAATTAGCAAAACCCTAAAGCTATGTTGACCCAAATATTTCCTTGGGGAAGAGGACAGCAGAGAGGGACATATCAGAACACTACTATGTCCTTGTTGCTAAATCTTTCAGGGTATATTTTGCTTTGCTATTTTAGATGAGCCTGGTTTCCAGATACCTGAATTATATGCATCATCCAGCAAGCCTGTTTCAGTTGAGTTTGTTTAGGACATTAAAGTAAGAAAATAGCATAAAACCTGCTTTGTGCTTTCTGAACTTGTAAGCACATTACAACGGCCTTTCTTTCTTAAGGAATAAAACCTATTTTTTTCTGATGGTCATGCCCACATAATAATTCATCCTCTACAAAGTACTGCATACTTTCCATCAGCAAAGAGAAGCTGTTAGTGCTTTCCTTACAGAAAATTTCATTTAAAGTTTTGCTTATTTTATTTCTCACTAATCGGAAGTGATGATTTGATGAAGTACTTTAACAGCATGAATAGACTTACTTTAAATAAGGAATGGATAACATATGCTCCTGTAGTGAATGTATAAATGTGTGTGTGTGTGTGTGTGTGTGTGTGTGTGTGTGTTTAAGCATATATGTGTATGTATACATGCATATGCATATATACACAGATATATGCATAAAATAAGTAGAGAAAAGATATGTCATTTGAAGAAGGAATTTAGTAAAAAGAAATGTCAAGGGGATTTCAAAGTTTACAAAGGTACTGTCAGTTGGCCAGCATGCTGTTATTTCTCCATATGTGATTTAGTGAGGATTAGAAAATTAATCCTATAACAAGGGTTATATGCTAAACCACTGAAAGCAAAAAAAAAAAGAGGAAAAAACCCTGACTTGTCATTTTTATGTAGAAAAGATGATAAGCTGCCACCTCCCTTTCATGTCTGACCTTCTGCTGATCCCTGGACAAGCTGCATGACATTGCAACTTTGCTGTTTCATATGATGATCTATGAAGTAGCTGGTTGGAAACCCTGTGTGATATTAAGTTTGCTGACCACTACCTCCTTTGCATCAGAAGCATCACTGCAGTACATTATGTCTCCAGCAGACTGCATAAATATCCTGGAGACACGGAGATGAATGGTGAACCTTTGTACCCTCCTCACTCTTGACCTCAGTGTGCTCAAGCTTTTAACCTCCATTTCCTACCTGTATTTAATATGAGTTATATGGACTTTTAATGTGCCATCTTCATATCCTCCTTTCACTCATAGAAATTAAACTTTTTCAGATACTTTTTCTTCTAGCAGATTCTTTCATTTGCTCTGCTTGCTGGGTAGATTGTCTTCAACTACAGCCACATCTTTGAAGTAGTCATACTTGTAGGCATCTGGAACTTTCTGTCTTCATGTCAAAAACTTTATTACTGTCAGCATTCTTCAGAAGAGTAAGAAATGTAATGATAACTTTACCACAGTCTTGATGATGAATATGGTGAGAAGCTATTCCAGTCACTTATTACTGAAGGACTATGCTCAAATGAGGCTTTTACCTTTACTTAGAGAAGATAAAGTCATACCAAAGAGCTTTGGCCCTCTTAAAGAGGTTACAGCTCCCTCATGGACTGGGAAATGAAGCAAAAGAATATTGCTAATAATTCATTTAAGAGTCTGTCTTTTGCATACCACTGGGGAACACCGTCATTGCAAGCAGGTATGTAAGCAAGGTGAACATATCTGTCAACTCTGGAAGTCAGTGCAGCTGTATGTACACCAGGTAATAAAAAAGATTAGAGGGACAAACTGCACTCCTTCTTTGGATCTCTCATAACATGTATGTCCTGAATTTTATAAAGACAACAGAGCCTTTAGTAATTTTTTTAGGACCTCATTGTCTAATTCAAGTGGAGGACACACATTCCTTTCCAGGGGCAAGATGATTTTTCAGATCTCTAGAAGAACTGCATGTTCTTGAATGTGACTCAAATTGATGAAACCCTTGTCCTACAACACTAGCACATTTAATGAAAAAGAAAACATTTTGGTAGTGCAATTGAATCCCATGCTATAACTCCAACAGTGCAGCACATTGTTGACTAAATTTTTCCACATGGGGACCTTATCCCCACAGATTCTCGCTGGGCATTTCTCTGTTGTGAAGTCTCTTTGTGTGCTTGAACTTCCCCAGGTTTACTGGCAGCAGCTACAATTTGTGCCTATGACCTATCAGTATTTGAGCAAAAGTCAACTCTAACCTTAGTGCTGGGAGCCCTAAACTTCCAGTTGCACAGCTAAAAGGCATCAGTGGAGGTCGGAGATACTTGACAGCTTGAATGACACCAGCTGAGACTGAGAATGCTCATGTCAATGGTGAATATGCTTGTTGTCAAAAAAAATAGTACACATGAGGGACAAGGATGTGCTAGTTTCATAGATGTTTGGTATTCTTAAGCTCAGACTGGAAAACTATCATGCTGAATTCACTTCTGAAGACTCTGTCATCCCTTCTGTGATGCTTCCTGCCCTCTGCATCAGAAAAAAATCTGCTTTGTTAATACCAAACAGAGTAACTAGTCATATTATTGGGTTGGCCAAAAAGTAATTGTGTTTTTTTCTGGGTAAATGAAAGATGAATTTTTTCATGAGAAGCAAAAACTGTATCAAACAACATACTGTCCATTTTGTTCAATTACCTTTTGCCATCTTTCAGACAACTCCATGATTCTGTACTCAAAAAAAGTTATTACGTTTTTCAGCAAAAAACAGTTCCAAGAATGATTTGATTTCCTCATCAGTAGTAAAGGTTTTACCATTCAAGGTGTTTTGTAAAGAACAAAACAAATGGTAGTGTGATGGGACCAGGTCGGATATGGTAGATGTGGTAACACTTCCGACCCAAGCTGCAACAATTTTTGACGAGTGACCAAACGTGTGTAGTCTAGTGTTATTAGGGTGAAACACAACACCTTTGTGATTCTACAATTCTGGATTCTTCTGTTTGATGGCATAATTTAATTTATCCAGTTGACAGTACTCATCCAGATTAATGGTTTGGTTCCTTGGAAGCAATGCAAAATACACAATAACTTTGAAATCCCACCAGACTGACTGCATAGCCTTCCTTGGGTGATTATCTGTGTTTGAAGTGCTTTGAGCTGGTTTAGCACACTTGATCCACAATCTACACCACACAGATATACAAAAGTCTACGGGACCAGATGGGATCCAACCAGGGGTCCTGAAGCAGCTGGCAGAAGTGCTCACCAAGCCATTATCCATCCTTTATCAGCAGTCCTGGCTAACCAGGGAGGTCCTGGGTAACCAGGATGATCCTAGTTGAATGGACGGTTGTAAATGTGATGCTCATCTACAAGAAGGGCCAAAAGGAGGACCCGGGTGACACTGGGGAACTACAGGCTTGTCAGTCTGATCTTAGTGACAGGGAAAGTCATGGAACAAATCATCTTGAGTGCCATCACACAGCACATGCAGAACAACCAAGCCATCAGGCCCAGTCAGCATGGGTTCAGGAAGGGCAGGTCCTGCTTGACTAATTCTATGACAAGGTGACCTTAGTGACAGAGGGACAGGTTGTACGCATTGTCTGCCTATAGTAAGGCCTTTGACACTGTTTTCCGCAGCAATCTCCTGGAGAAATTGGCTGCATATGACTTGCATGGGCATATGATTTGCTGGGTAAAACACTGGCTCAATGGCCACACCCAAAGAATTGTCGTGAATGAAGTCAAATCCAGCTGGTGGCTAGTCATAAGTGGTGTACCCCAGGGTTCAGTGCTGGGGCTACTTCTGATTAACGTCTTTATCAATGACATGGACTAAGGAATTGAGTGCTCCCTTAGTAGGTTTGCAGATTACACTAAGCTGGGCAAGAGTGTTGATCTGCCTGAGGCTCTACAGAGAGACCTGGACTGGCTGGATCAATGGGTTGAGGCCAACTGCATGAGATTCGACAAGGTCAAGTGCCAGGTTCTGAACTTGGATCACAACAACCCCATGCAGTGCCACAGGCTTGGGGAGGAGTGGCTGGAAAGCTGCCTGGAGGATAAGGGTCTGGATGTGTTGATTGACAGCCATCTGAAACCGGGAGCCAGCAGTGTGCCCAGGTGGCCAAGAAGGCCAACAGCATCCTGGCCTGTATTAGGAATTATGTAAGCAGCAGGAGTAGGGAAGTGATTACCCCCTGTACTTAGCACTGGTGAAGCTGCACCTCAAGTACTGTGTTCAGTTTTGGGCCCCTCGTTCCAAAAAGGACATGTTGATTTTGGAGCATGTTCAGAGAAGGGCAACAAAACTGATGAAGGGTCTGGTGTATAGATCTTATGAGAAGCATCTGAAGGAACAGGGGTTGTTCAGTCCAGGGAAAAGGAGACTGAGGGGAAACATTATCACTCTCTACAACTACCTGAAAGGAGGTTGTAGGGAGGTGGAAGTCGGTCTCCTCTCCCTTGTATCTAGTGACAGGACAAGGGGAGATGGCCTCAAGTTGCACCAGGGGAGGTTTAAGTTGGATATTAGGAGGAATTTCTTTACTGAAGGAGTTGTTAAGCACTGGAAGAAGCTGCCCAGGGGCATGGTTGAGTCACCATCCCTGGAGCTGTTTAAAAGATGAGGAGATGTCGTGCTTAGGGACATGATCTAGTGGCCAACTTAGTAGGGCTGGATCAATGGTTCGGCTTGATGATCTTAAAGGTCTTTTCCAACTGAAACTATTCTGTGATTCTATGATTCTAAGCATACCACCTCAGTCTGTATGTGCATGTTTCATCTGAGGAACCTAACAGTGACAACAGTGCTATAGCAATGATATCATTAGTAGTAACTAAGAAAGGTGGTCTTATACTTATGATAAAAGTACACACTCATTACACACATATTAAACACATTTTCAAAAATCAAAAAATATGGTAAGCCATAGAACTCTGTTGATCATTTTGCTACTGATTTCTTAGGAAAGAATATCAGAGACTTTGCTAATGGTGACAGGTTAAAACCTTAGAAAGACACACATTTGGAGGGCTACTCTGGAGATATCTAAGCCTGTTATTTGGGCCTTTAATGAAGTGCAACTATTGTTAACAGACCAGGCAGGAGTCATTGAAAAGCCCGCTTTTAAATCGTTCATGGTCTTTGTTTGATTTTAAAATCCATTTCCATCCACAGTAGATGCAGATGGCCTGATTGTCAAAATTCCTTCACTGCTGGAAAAAGCTGCTATTAGCAGGAACATTTCATCAAGGATATTTACAATTATACTATTTCTGAGAATTCATTTAATTAAAGCATGTAACACTTTGTGAAAATTAGTTTTGCAAGAAGACAAAACTGTTCAAGTCAAGCTTCTGATTCAATTACCAGCACTTCCTAAACTTCTGAATGAGGTCCACTTTCCATCTCTGAACAGTGGTATGGTGTTTCCTGTGAAAGTGTATGTGACTGTCACCAAGCCCATGAGGGAAATGCAACTCTCCTCTACCACATTCTGATTTGCTGTAGAGTGAAAACAGTGTCTTATTGGAAAATATATTGATTCCATGTGTTTCCATTCCATCTGGGAAACCGCAGGAGCCAGTGCACACTGTTCAGAGGAAGAACATTTTTTTTAGAGTTGTGTCTGTTGTTTTCCTAATCAGTAGCAAGTGACAGAAAACCTTTTATTTACCCTGATATTTTTGTGGGCATAGCTGCAAATACAGGTCTGGTTTTTTTAGAAATGTCTTTTTTTTTTCAAGGCCAGCCTCAGAAATCAGAATCGTATCTCTTTTTCCCAGTTTGAAGAGAGAGAGAGCTGTGAAATACCCTAGAGAAATGCTAGTACTATCACAGATATTTTTAAAATAAATTTTTATTTTATTAATTTAATT
Organism: Mesitornis unicolor; assembly: GCF_000695765.1. Classification (NCBI taxonomy): domain Eukaryota; kingdom Metazoa; phylum Chordata; class Aves; order Mesitornithiformes; family Mesitornithidae; genus Mesitornis; species Mesitornis unicolor. The sequence continues at coordinate 13,920 of NW_010195459.1, forward strand.
TTTGATCCATTTTGATCTGGAAGTTAACAATCACAAAAGACTTTTTTAGGTATCCAATAAATAATCTGTAAAAGAACTTATATAACCTGTCAGATGTGTTTGCCCAAAGATGACACACTTGAAAATAAAACAGTTGTAAAATTCTTTTTATTTAAAACCATTTAAGGATAGCAACAACTTTTCACTTTCCAGGCTACAGGTATTATGGGCTGTTAAAAACCACAGAACTGAATGAAAATCTTTAGGTTGTCCAGCCTGCTTGTAAAAAGCCAGATAATGCATATTTGTTTTGTTGGAAGTCTCTAAGGGGCCATGTTTGTGGTATGAGGTGCTGAACACATGCCTACAAAGAGAGAGTCTGGTCCTGAGGAGTTTGTTGACTTCATCTTTACAACAGAAAGACATGAGGAAACAGAAGATAAATGTTGTTATTTGTACTTTACATGGTAGGGGAATAAGGCAGAGAGAGTAAACATCTTCCTGCCTTATAGACTCAGTTAACTCTCTTCTCCACAGGTCACATCTCCTGTCTGGCTTCTTTCAAATGGCTAGGTAAAACAGAAACCATGGGCTGCTTTCAGGCAATTGCTAAGCAGAGTTGGAGGGAGATGAGCAGCTCCCTGGCTTCAGGGAGATTCATCGAGTAAATTCATCAGTTACGACTTACTAACATTAAACTTTGAGATGTTTGTTAAAGTGCTTTTAAAAGATGCAGCTCTGTGAATAAGCCAGGAAAAAAAGACCTAGTTGTCCTTTCATTATTTTGAAAGATAAGTCTGAAGTTTAGAAGCTTTGAAGCAAACCTTGTTTTCTGGTAGTCCTCAATGTCCAAGAAACTTTGGCTTCTCCTCTGGGAAACACTCCCATTACAGAGAAGGGTGCTGAGAAATTAAATATGTTAGCAATGCTGATATTTAACTCTGATTAAGTCTATAAGAATAGCTGAATAAATTACTCTGGTTAATAAAACTCCCATGCAGAAACTTATACATCCTGCTGTTTGTGCTTTATGCTCTTTTATTTTTTCTGAAGTTGCTTTGTAAAACACAACACCACCACTTATTTCTGTTATTGTTAACTTTCCATTGCTACAAAGCTCTTTTTGTTTGTTCCTGTGACATTACTACCCGAGTCTGAGCTTTCCCACAGAACTGCATCATTGCTCTACAGCCCAATAACGTACAGTTTGGAGCAGGAAAAGCCACTTCTGAAACAGAAGCAGAAATGATATAGAACAAGTTTGCTGCTACCCTGCAGCCTATTTAATTAACAGAATCGCTCACTTCTTGGAAAGGATAGAGTGATTTGATAGAATTCAAGGAGAAAACACCTCCTTTTCAGGTCAGGTACTGTTCCTTTCTGACACTCCCACTGCTTTTTAAAATTGCTTTCTGCTGATCCCCACAGAGGAGAGAAAAAAATGATTTTTTTCCCCCACAAATATTTAGAACCTCAAAGTCCCCAGAATGATGGGACTGCATGGCAGATTCCTATCACAGGACAAGGCTTTCTTTGTCAAACTACTAGTTAATGCTAAAACGCATTAATTAGTTCAATATGGTAAATACATGCTGCTTCAAAACACATTTTAAATGTAAAGACTTCACCATTGTACATACACACATACATACAGACATTATAAACATTCGTTAATCAGATTTTCCAAGTTAGAAGTATGGTATCTATTTTTATATGTAACTCACCTAGTTTGTGACTCAGAAGAGTTTTGAATTAAAAAATGTAGCTAGCATCAAAAACATGTGTATTTTTTCTCAAGTAATAAAGGTGGTGGCCAGTTCTTCAAAAGTCCTTAATGCCTTCTGAAGTAACTGAGCTCTGGACCTTAAAGACAAATGCAGATCTATTGCTCTTCATGGATTTCTCTTTCTCTTACAGTAGGATAGTCAAATTCATGTGTGTGTATCAGATTTAAATAAGTACATAGATGTTAGTCCAACCTCTACAAGAGCCAAAGTGTTTACATGGAACATCTTATACAATGCAAAGCAGACAGGCAATAAAAAAAAATCACCAAAACCCACTCAAATGAAGTCCCTGTGAACCCAAATTCAGGATATCCATTTCATCCTGAGGTAGGCACTCTGTACTGCTCGTGACAACACAAATCTAGGATTAAAATTCGAGTTTTATGTCTTCCTTCAACTTCACAAATGTGGAACAGGATTGTCAAGTGCACCTGTTAGTCATGCAGTGGAGTTTATCTTGTTGTTGCTAATTTCAATAGTAAGGTTACCAAAACTACATATAGAGTATCGCAGAGCAACAAGCAGGATCACAATCCTGGGTTTCAGAAAGGCTAACTTTTGCTTCTTCAATGAACTGCTTGGAGAAATCCCATGGGATAAGGCACTAGACAGTAGGGGGGCTCAAGAGAGTTGCTTAATATTCAAGCATCATTTCCGCCAAGCTCAAAATAGGAACATCCCAATGAGTAGGAGATCATGTAAGGGAGCCAGGAGACCTGCATGGCTGAGCAGGGAGCTACTCGATAAACTCAAGTGGAAGAAGGAAATTTATAGAACATGGAAGAAGGGGCTGACCACTTGGGAGGAATACAAGAAGAGGATGTAGGGATGCAACAAGGAAAGCTAAGGCCTGGCAAGGGAGGTCAAGGACAAGAAGAAAGACTCTTTCAAGTATATTGGAGTCAAAAGGAAGTCTAGAGAAAATAAGAGCCTGCTGCTGAAGGAGGTGGGTGCCCTGGTGACAGATACAGAGAAAGTGGAGTTACTAAATGCCGTCTTTGTCTCCATCTTTATTGCTGAGGCCAACCATCAGGAGTCCCAGACCTTTGAGACCAGAGAGGAAGTCAGGGAAAAGGAAAACTTTGCCTCAGTTGAAGAGAATTGGGTTAGAGAACAATTGAGTAAACCAGACATCTACAAATTTGTGGGCCCTGATGGGATGCCCCCATGAGTGCTGAGGAAACTAGTGGATGTCATCGCTAGGCCACTTTCCATCACCTTTGAAAAGTCCTGGATAATTGTAAAGGAGCTTGAGATTGGAAGAAAGTCAATGTCACCCCAGTCTTCAAAAAGGGTAAAAAAAAAGGAGGTCCTGGGTAACTACAGACCAGTCAACCTAACCTCCATTACAGGCAAGGTAATGAAGCAGCTTGTTCTTGGCGCTATCTCAAAGCATGTCAAGGAAAAGAGGGTTATCAGGAGTAGTCAACGTGGAGTCACCATGGGCAAGTCATGCTGACCAATCTGTAAGCCTTTTACAATGGCATAACTGGGTGGATTGATGAGGTAAGAACAGTGGATGTAGTCTACCTTGATCTCAGCAAGGCTTTCAACACTGTCTCCGATGACATCCTCACAGCTAAACTGAAGTGTAGATTGGATGATTGGATAGTGAGGTGGATTGGGAACTGGAAGAAGGCAGAACTCAGAGAGCTTTGGTTAGTGGGGCAGAGTCTAGTTGGAGGCCTGCATCTAGTGACGTTTCTCAGGGATGGGTACTGGGTCCAGCTTTGTTCCATTTATTCACCCATGATCTGGACATTATGACAGAGTGTACCCTCAGCAAACTTTGTATCAGCTGATGATACAAATCTGGAAGAAGCAGCTGACACTCCAGAAGGCTGTGCTGCCATTCAGCGAGACCTGGACAGGCTGGAAATTTGGGTGGGAGAAACTCGCCTGGAAGTTTTCCTGTGTGATCTTCTCTAGGGGATCCTGCTATAGCAGGGGGTCAGACTGGATGATCTTCAGAGGTCCTTTCCAACACATACTGTTCTGTGATTTTCTAGAAGCTTAAATATCTCTGGAGAACTAAAAATGAGGAACAGTTAAGAGTTTTACTTATATTCCTTTGCATAAATTATGTATTTCTTAATCTCTATGTATTTTTGGAAATCAATTTTAGCCTCATGGCAGATGCATACACACACACACACACACACACACACACATATATATATAATAATTTTTTTTCTCCCAGATTTGATGAGTATGTTTGTCTGTGCTGATGCAACATACAGATATACCAACCAATACAGCATTGAGATCAATAAAATTGGCTTCATTGTTTTTGTTGTCTGATACATGCAGTACTGAAGCAGTTGCTTTTCTTCACAAGCAAAAATATTGCCTGTGGAGGCAGAAAATAAAAAAGTTCTTCATGTCTAGTGACCTCACTTGAGAAGAATCAGACCTCCCACTTTAGGAACTGCAAAGTTAAGTAGATGCAGTCTTTTCCAAGCAAAGTCAGGTAAAAGCTATGTTTTTTTCATCAGCAATTTTGTCATGTTTTAGATTTATTCCTCAAAAATATGGCAAACTGTCAGAAATGCTGGTGTCAGAAACAAAAGTAGGCTGTCTGGCTCTAAACAGGTAAGGCTGCACATGGTTAGTCTGGTTGGGTAGAGTTATGACCAAGCTCATACCTGCCACACACACCCAAGTGCTGCCAGCTTTTGTGCTCTCACCTACCTCCTCTGGGGAATGCAGACTTTGGCAGGTTGGCCATGGACTGAACTCAGAGAACTGACAGTCAAAGCCCCAAGTATTCAAGGCTCCTATTAAGTACACTCCTGAAGGCTCCTTGGAATGACTTTGCTCTGAACATCAGGCATGTTTCCTCATGTGCCTTAGTGCCTGCTGACCTGAGCAGTCTGCCAGCTCACTTTATGTTGATAGTCCCACGTCTGTTGGTGCAAAATGGAGATGTCATCATCTGCCATTGTACTAGGCAAGCAACAGAGAAAAGGGCACACAGCGTCACTTTCTGCTAGATCTAATTTGCAGTTTTTCAGTTTAGTCTGGGGAGGTTCAGGCTTCCATGTGGGTGACCTAGACCACTTCTTCCCATCCAAGCCATGACCCCCTGTTTTACAGCTTGCAGGAAGGTTTCAGACAGCAGCTGTCTGCAGGCAGTGATCAGTGAGCAGCTGAACATTGGCTACAATAGGTCTCTGACATGGAGCCATGCAGCTTAAAAGCAGTCAGAGTAGTCTACAGCTTTGACTCTGCTGTGCTGTTTTGTGTATAAAGAAAAGAAAACAAAATGCTAGGATTTTCAAAGCTAATTAAATATTTAGTGATAAATTTGACTGGTCTCTCATAACAGCATGGCATGTCAAGGCACAAATAACCCCTACATGTGATGTTGGTTTAAAATGGACTTCAGCTTTGTGGGAGTTGTAAAATCTTCATAATCGTCTAATAAAACTGCTCCCCAGACCTTAGGCTTTTAGCTTCAAAAAAACTAAATACTTGTAAAAAATTATGTCCAAGACTTCCTGCAGTGTTCCTTTTACTGGTCCAGAGCCTACAGCCTCCTTTATTAAATTTATGATAAATAATATATTTTTGTTTACATCTCAGAACTGCAGGTTGGTTTTCTCCTATGGCAAGAAAGCAAAGCTGAGATTCATAAAACAGTTGAATTAATGATGTGTTAATGCACAACATTTTTCACTCTGAGAAGTCCAGTTCTAGCTCTGTATGCTTGTATGACCATTTACACTATGGAAAGTGATGAGAAAAATGAGAATATCTGAGCAGATTTTGTGTGTCAATGGTCACACCTGAGGGACAAACACATAAATCTTCAGTTAGGAAAACAGCACTCAGTTGCTCTTTGACACATTGTAATATTGATAAAATCAGTCCTTTTAGTACACGGATATTCACAGTCAGGGCAGTTTTCCCTCAAACATAGCCTGATTTTTTTCTGTCTTACTTTTCTTATCTCTCTTTTCATCTTATCTTACAATAAGTAGCTTGTTAGTTCTGTTTAAAAGACAAAGCCAGAAGCTGATGAACTTTCAAAGCTCAGATGCTGCTGGTTTCCAGCATCGTATCTTGTGCAAGCCTTTCCCAAAGGGAGTATGAAGAGGCATCCCACATTGCCAGAAGGCTTGCAGGTGTTTTCTTCATTCTGCTGCTTTAGACTAATGCTTCACATGAAAGACGCAGCAGAAGTACAAAAAGATTCACAGAATCACAGAATCACAGAGTCACAGAATGTTAGGGATTGGAAGGGACCTCAAAAGATCATCTAGTCCAATCCCCCTGCCGGAGCAGGAACACCTAGATGAGGTTGCACAGGAAGGCGTCCAGGCGGGTTTTGAATGCCTCCAGAGAAGGAGACTCCACAACCTCTCTGGGCAGCCTGTTCCAGTGCTCTGTCACCCTCACTGAGAAGAAGTTTCTTCTCAAATTTAAGTGGAACCTCCTGTGTTCCAGCTTGTGCCCATTACCCCTTGTCCTATCATTGCCTGGCTCCATCCTCGTGACACTCACCCTTTAAATATTTATAAACATGAATGAGGTCATTCATGAAGTATGTGACAATGATTAATGGAGTTCTAGTTTACTAGGCTGTGAGAGATGTCCAACTAATCAAATTTCCTCCAAGACTTTCTTGCTATTACTTTCTCAAATTTGCAAAATGTGTGATATACTTTGCACTGACTTATGAAAAGCTGATATGTTTCCTTTCCAGCATGACCAGCATCCTTTGCACTTACTTGGATTTTGTCTTTGATCTGTGCTTAAAGGAGAGAGAAGCTGTCATGTTTAGCTAGAAAACAAATTACTCACAATCTGCTATTATGTCCAGTCCAAGGCATTGTGGCACTGAGAATATAATTAATATTTTTGGACAACTATTTAGAGAAAGTTTAGGAGGAAACTGTTGTACTGCACTCTAATCACAGTCCAAAATTGAGTCATTTTCCCTGGAAGACTGATTCAGATGAAAACTGAACCGAAAGTTAAAGCAATGTCAAAGTGACTTGTTCATTTTTCAAGTTACACACTTTCTTTTTAAATTTCTTTTTTCAAGGATACTTTTAATTTCATTTTGATATTTCATCTGATTAAAATACATACTTAAAAAATGAGATAAATTCTGACTCTGACATGCAAAGTCTTCTAAGTAGCAACCATCGATTAGGAAACAATAGTCTGGTGAGTTTGAAATTTATTTTTCTTTTAATCTCTACTTGTGAGAACATTTCATGAAATGACACCTGCACTCAATTTTGCTGAGTAGTGGTAATTTTTCAGTTTTTGTGAGTAGTTCTTTTAAAGGAAGAATGCAATGCTGTAGCATCAGTATGAATTAACTCTGCTGTCTGAAAGAGCTTCAATTCACAGAGTCCATTTGATATTCAGGTACTGAGCTGCAAAGATAAAGAATAAAAGAATATAAGTATGCATTTCTGAACTGGTTTTAGAAAAGACAGGGAATTTTTTTAAAAAAGAAACCCAATAAAAGAGAATACAGCTACCCATTTTGTTTCCCATAGAGAAAGAAATACCTTCCTTGTACAGGAACAATCCAGCATACAAAAATGAACTCCGAGCACTGAACGCTTTGAACTGCAATATGATAGTAGAAAGATGCTTATAAAGCTAAGCCAGTAACTGAACATTCACAGTGGACTGTTAATGCCAGCTCTGTGAGAACATGGGCAGAAGAACAAGGCAAAGAGTTTGCAAGAATCTATACCCACCAAAGGATTTATAATTGAGCTAACACAAATTACCCATCTGTAGCAAATAAATCTGAAGACATCCTGGATGCTTGACCTTTAGAGAAAGGGTATTAAGGGAATTTGAATTTGAGGTCTCATGAGCTCTTATCTAATTCAATTAAATCTGACTTTCTACCGTTAGTGTTTGACTAAACAATATCCTGTCACTCTGTTATTTGGATGGGTACAGAATTCTCTGTTTTTATAGTCATTCTCCAAGGCTTGCTTTTTTGTATGCTGTTAGGAATAAGTACCATTTACTGAAGCTGCAGATGGAGTTGTGTATGTGCTAAAATGCACAGTCCCCTATTTTGCAATGGAAAAGGAAGGGTGGAGGGGGCTATGCACTTAATAACTTGAATCTTGTATTCATTTATCAGTCTCCCAGTCTACAGAGATTTTTCATGTAGAAAAACTCTATGAGTCCTTCATTTTTAAGACCAAAGAGAGACCTGATTTACATTTAACTCAAGTATGAATTTACTTTACTTTCCAAGAGGGTGTTTTAAATCAGTCAATTGACTATAAAATAAAATGTATATAAGAAGAAAACTAGGAATCCAGGCTTTTTAATAAAAAAGAAGCTGTATTAAGAAAAAGATCAGGCTATTTAAGCCAAGCCAACTTACGTCTGGACACCAGAACAGATAAAACAAATCCTATATACTACAAAGCTAAAGATGTGTGGCCAGAGGCTATTCACCGAGAATGCTGAATACATTGAAACATGTTAACATAAGAAGAGACTGCACAATATTCCCATCTTTCCTTATTTCAAATAAAAAAGTGAAACTTCAGTGCTGCAAAAGCATAATGAAGTAGGATGCATCATGGCATTTTTTTTTCTTAGCTGAAGTATGTCTCCATATTTTCTGTGGTTATTCAAATTGTTGGTCCACTATGGATTGTCTTGTGAAAGTGCCAGGTTTAGAAGCAAAGGAATACAATTTTTAATTAAATATTTAATATCAAGAACAGAGGCTTTCTGAAAGCATAGGAAGATGACATTTGAATTTTATTTCAGTATTTCAACTTTTCTTACTGGAATTTATTGTTAAGGCACTCACATTTTTCAAGGTAAATAGGAGTATTCATCTGAACTCAATTCAACCTACACATAATAAAATTGTCAGCAATGAAAATTCACTATGTGGTCATAAATAGGAAATGGCTATAACGTATTAAGATGCAAGTTTTAGAAAATTTAGCTTAATCTATTGTGGCACATAAGTAGGAGCACTGGAAGGCATAACTGATCCAGCTGTCTCCTGTTGAGGTTTAAGGCAAGAGCAGCATTTCCAAAATTAACCATACCTTGCTTTCTGAAATGGATGAAGTTCTTAGAAGGTGAAAATTTACTCTGGAGTGTGTAACAGACTCATGTGGGAAGCTATGCTGTAGTGGGCAGATGACCCAACATTTTGAAGGATAGAGTGGCTTTCCATGGCTGGCAGAGAACCCACTGAAAGCCAAAATGCTGGACCCTAACTAGAACCTTGGCATCTTGTGGGATTATGCATTTCTGCTTAATATCACTCATTTTAAAAGTCACATGTTGCACTTTGCGTTTCACACACATACATAGATGACTGGACATCGCAAAAGAAAGAATAAAAATCAGCTTCCTCTTTCTTACTGCTGTCATTATTAAAATAATACTTAGAACGGGTCATCACTTCTCACCTGCTACTGTGGTATGTTACTCATTCCCTTTCTACTCTACACACCTGTCTTTCCATGTGCAACTCTAGATTTTGCTGGGCAAATTTCTTTTCTTTCATTTTTCATCAGGAATTGGTAACCTGTGAATTACCAGCAAAACCAGACTGTTCTGAAGAGTGTAACGAGCCCTCTCTTTCCTCTTGTTTCTTGTAAGAAGCTTCAAGAAAACTACAGAGCTGAAGAACAGGCCAGTTAACAAGGAAGAAAGTATGGATTTGCAAACACTTCTCTTTGGTTACAATTTTTCTGTGATAAAATCAGAAACCATTTTCACTAATTATTTCTCTAATACAATGCAGCCTCCCAGAAAAGACAAGCCACTAGAAATGAGGAAAAAATTATGAAAATCTATCCTTCTTTATCTTCTAAGATAAGCTAATTTTTTAATTAGTAAAGCTGGTCACTTTTTCGCCTACAATTACTGGGACAGAAAACAGAAATCTGGACTCACTTTTGGAAGGAAAAACAAAAAACTCAAATTAAAAAAGTGTCATTTTTCCAGAAAAGTGAAAAAAAAATATTAACAAAACCAAATGTATGGTGGTTTGCTGTGTTTTTTTCCACAAAAATAATGAAACATTACTTATCTTAATTTTCCTCACTGAAAGGATTTCATACAACTTGACTGATAAGTAAATCACACACTCAAAGGTTACCTTCAAGAGCAATGATGGATTTTGGTCTATATGAGAGGTCTTGGTTTATGGGTTAATCTTCTACATCATCAACAGAACTGAATTTAAGATTAGAAAATGATATTAATAAATCTAGATTGTCATGTTTTTAGACCTTTTTTTGTCTTTCTGGAAGAAGGATTTAATATTAAGTCTTCTGAAGTATCTAAAGAAATTCAGTTGTGTGAATATGGATTTGACATACTATGGCCAAGTGTGTCTGAAATACAGTTTACAAGATTATTTGAGGACCTTTTTGCATGCATCTTCTTCAGGGTATCCATGCTTGAAAAAGGCAGCCAAACCTGGCTTCATGGAGCTTGCAGCTTCTGGTCACAGAAGGTTGGAGAGGGTATGGGGAGAACTTCTTTAGTAGTTGACAATTAACTTTCCCTGTTTAATGATAACTTAGACTCTGTGTAACTATGTCTAATATAGTTAATATGGGGAGGGTTAGTGGAGAAAGACACATTGAGTATATTTATTTTTGTAGACTTCATTAGAACCCTAATTTAGTAAAAAATTCATTGTTTCAAATGGAAAGACTTTCTTGACTCTCCGTGATATTCAGAGGTTTTTTTCTGTTTCCAGACACCATTAACCTGCAAGTTCTTCACAATATTCATCCAATGAGTAAGGTTACCCAGCGAGCTTGTGGAGTCTCTCCATCCTTGGAAATACTGAAAAGCCAGTTGGATATAGTCCTAGGCAGCAATTTGTAGATGTCTCTGTTTAAGTGTGGGGGTTGGACAAGATGATGTCCAAAGGTCACTTCCAACCTCAACGATTCTGTGATCCTGTGAGTCCACTCCTACAGATTCCTGGAGTTTGACAAGTTAGAAGCAACTAGATTGTAAATTCTCAAAGCAGTTTAAGTTAAGCAGCAAAATGCTCCTGCATATACCAATCACAGTTCAGGAACTTGTAAGAATCACATGAAAATCACATGGGCAAATCAGAGTTACAAATAGAGAGCACACTACTGCCTATCCTAACAAAGTAATTTTTCCTTGCTCACATGCAATTTTATTATTTCCCTTCAGTGTGGGGAGGAGGAGAATGAAAAAAAAGAAAAGTTTGTCCTGGCTTTTAAAGTGAGATTGTTAAATGCTCATACAGGGCACAGACAATACAATCTGCCCTTCAAATGTGCTGGCCATGCAGAAAACAGCCGGAGCTGTTGACTGACACTTCTGAAAGTGTAAACTTTTTATGGTAAGTATTGAAATATGGATTAGGAGATGAGTTTTAGCAGCTGGGTTAAAAAATCTTCACCTTTAGTCTGTAGAAGTACATATCCCTTTATGCTCTATGAAAAACTGACCAAGATAAGCAAGATTTCACTTGCTGTCTAAGAGCTGTAACTATATTATTTTCTAAATCTATAGATTAAAATTTCCATTAGCTGTGCTTGGTCTTAGTTTGCTCTAGGGAAAAAGCGGTGCAAATCCAAACCAGAAAAAATACTCCAAAAACCAAACAACTAAATCCCTTTGTTTATATCATAAGTCTTTGAGGCATATGGCAAATTACATCTCCTTTTAGCTGCGTCATAGTGAAAAAAAAGATGCTATAGCCACTTATATGAGAAATGATGTCTTGTTTTGGAAGCTAATAACAAACAATTAATAAAAAGAAAATTCTTCTTTACCACAATGCAACTTTCTCCAACTTTTCCTTGTTTTTATTACTGAGTGACAAAAATGTCTTCAGCATGTATTTCATATCAATGGAGTTTACGTATTTTCTGTCACTATGTGTTAGTCTAATGCAATCTTATATAGACATCTTCCTACCGTCCTTACAAGGAATAAACTGTATATTTTTCAGGAAAAAAGTGTATTTTTGGGATATAGAAAAGAAGTGTATCATTTTTATATATAAAATAATGCTTAGAAGTTTCTTTTTATACCTAGGAACCAGAAGGACTAGTTATGCTATACAGATGCTGCAGAGATCATACAGCAAATACATAGCAAATGAAGTTTCTGGAGGTGCAAAGTCAGACTAGTAGGAAGGACATCATGTTCCCTTCAAATTCTGGAGCCTGACTTCTGTCAGAGTGGAAAAAGCTCACAGAAGTTTTATGGTTCTGCCATCCAGAGGTCTTATAGGTACCAAGAAGTCTGTAACACCACATTACCTCCCTTACTTAAACATAATCTATCTGTGTCCTGGAAAAAACACTTGCTGTCACTTTATATGTTACAAAGTATGTTCTCCGTGTAGGAAAATTATTGTGTATTGATTATTCTTGTGTACCTGTTTTTCCCTTAGGTCTTTGTAATTTTTTTTTCCTGTTTCCCTCAAGTTTTTGCATTTTTTTACAGGACAGGGTTCTCAGATACTACCTGGGTTCTGAGGCTGCCCAGTGAAACTTAGCACTCTCTCCAGATAAATCCATGTGATTTTCAAAATTATTATCCTCTAGAGTAGGTGCTCATAACCATGTTCAGTCTGGTTTTGAAGGCTGTAGACTCTCTCACCTCTTGACACTATCTGCTCCAGAGCTTGGTCACAAAATGAAAATCCTCTGTTTTTCTTACATTTAAAAAAATAATTTCCCATATTTCAGTTTGTGCTCATTGCCTTCTGTCTTGTTACTTGGCACCACTAAGAAGAGACTGGTTCAATTTCTTTATATTTTCCTATCAAGTATTTACACAAGTGAAAAAGCCTCCTGCTTTCTACGTTGAATAGTCTTGTCTCTCACCCTCTCTCCTCATATGAGAGATGCTCCAGTCCCTTCGTCATCTCTGTGGCACTTTACTGGACAAGTATCTCCACGTCTCTCTGGTACTGAGGAGCTCAGAACTAGACCCAGCACTCCAGGTGTGCCTTCGCCAGGGCTGAGCAGAGGAGAAAGGTCACCTCCCTTGTCCTGCTGGCAACATCCCTCCTGATGCAGGCCAGGATACTGTTAGTCGTCTTTGCAGCAAGAACACATTTTTTGCCCATATTCAACTTGGTTTCCACCAGGACCAACAGGTCCTTTTCCACAATGCTGCCTTCCAGGTGGGTTGCCCCCAGTATTTACTGGTGCCTGAGTTTGTTCCTCCCAGCTGCAGGATTTGGCATTTGTTTGCCATGCAGATGATTTAGCAAGGGAACACAGAGTTGTCCCTGTAACCACAGATTACAAATGACAGACAAAATTAAAAGAAAATAGAAATGCTTTTTTTTCTTGTTTTCAGCATGACAAACATTAGTTATTAGTATTTGATAGAGACAGTAGCTGCAAACTTACATATGCGTTGACATATGAACCTTTTTTGTAGTAAAATCTTGTTTGGGCAGCATATACTGATGAGAAGAACAGTTATCCTCCTCAGGCATCATAATAAAATGTGATTTTAACTTCAATTGTCAATAAATCAACTATTATTTCGGAGCCATGGTAACCCCACCTGTAGAAATGGCTGTAACATTTCCAAGACATTCTGCAAAATCAATTTATGTAATGAAACTTATTTCCCCTGAAGCAGTCAGCCAAAAAAGGGATAGAGGTGATGCAAGTTTTACCTGCCCCATCACTACTGTTTTGTCTAGCTCAGTGTCCTATTCTGACATATTATGCAAAATCCACAGGTGCAGATAGAAGTTTTGAGGTTCAGTATGCTTCTTTGAGAAATTTTTTCCTTTGAGATCCATCAGATTGGCTTATCTCTGTTCCCAGAATGAAGAACCATGACAAGTCATTGTCTAGCTAAGACAATATAGCAGACACCGGTACATTTAGTCTAGAAACTTAAAAGGAACCCATACAATGGAATGGAATAGCTGTATTGCAGAAGACAATAGGACGCTGATGGCATTCCATTAGGAATCTTGTTTGTTCCTGACACTACCTTTGTCTTTACTTGAACACCATATTCCCTTGCAGGTTCAGGTGTGTGACAAAGAAGGACTTGCTCTATTGAATCTCAGCAATACCAAAATAATTTTGGAAACAGTTTTAAATTAAACTCATAAGATGCTGCTCCCTCTCTCATTAGTGGCCTGATACACAAGAACTCAAAGGACCATGGAATTTTCTGGGCCCTTTTCTGGTGATTTCACATAACAATGTTTTACATTTTCACAGAGCTTTGTAGTATTCTGATTACAATGTTCTCAGTAATAGAAGAGAAACAGACATGAGAATAATGGGAGTAACAGTGATTATACCAACAAATCTCTTTCTATGCTTTTCTTTTGCTGTAGAAACTGTATCCTTTAGAACTACTCAAGTTTAAGCAATTTATTTTGGGATCTTATTTGCTTGGGACAGTAGCTGGCAATTCATCAGGGGTTTCTGGTGTTATTTTCTGCATATGAGATCAATAAAATGGAGAAAATGTCGTATCATTCTCCTTTTCTTTTGTCTCTACTCCAGTTAGAAAACCAGTGGTTATATAGGAAAAACCTGTATTATGCTTATGAAAAGAGTTGTGAAATTATTCTTTCTCCCTCATATTTTCAATTAAAAAAAAAGAAAGAAATAACCTAAGGTTTCATTTAATTTTCAGTTTTAAGCATTTATAGGTGCATTTAAAAATTAAATAGTTTCTAGTTGAAAACATAGATAAGTCACAATATTTCAGTGCTCTGTTTTCCAAACAAAACATTTTATGCAAATTTCCTTCAGTGGAACATTCTGCCAAAATTTTAATGAAGTATGGAATCTTTGAACTTAATCCTTATTTTATTCATAAAAAATATCTTGTAGTCTCTTGAGACTTTGTTCCAGGTACAGTCTTGTGTTATATTTGTATATATACTTTGCTCCTCTGCTAATTCCACCAAGCAATGGTGACATTGGGATGAGTTTAGATGAAAAGCCAAGACTGACAGATTACAATGTATAGTATACACCACCAACACAAGAGTTCTCCTTTTTTAGTTCTTTGCAGATAATATTTTTCAATAAACTCTGATAAACTGAAGTAGGAAGATGTACAGGAAACTTAAAAAACAGAAAGATTATGAACATGGAGATTATTTCCAAATTACTCTAGATCTCTGGAAAAGCCAAAATGAACTCAGTGCTTGGAGTAATTGAAACTGTCATACATAAAGAATACATCTGATGTTATTCAGAGTGAACACCAATTCAGTTGCATTCTGTAAGCTGGGCAAATAGCATGGAGTATATGTCAACAAAATTTCTATATGTAACAGTATCCTATATGCAGTTTGGGAAAAAGTTAGTTCTAGAGAAATAAGGATTGTGTGATGCTAGCAAAGAAAGAAACTTGCCCCCTCAAAAAAATTGATTTTCTTTCAAATAAAAATGATATTACAATACAACAATCAGAAAAAATTATTTCTTCCAGTCATGAGTAGCTGAAGAAATGGCTATCTGTAATAGTTCTTTTCCATGCTGAAACCAAGCAATGTAATGGTGACAGATTTGGAATGAATGTATATTTAAAAACAGGTTTTGTTTTTAAAAAGTTGTTTCTAAAAGGTGCTGTGATATAATTGGTACAGATGTCAGAATAATGCTTTAAGCAAAACAATATACTCCTCATCACTGTTACACAGTGACTGCAAGATAGTCTGCCTTTCCCTAATTCCTACACACATATATGCACACCAACATATGTACATTTCAGAAAATCAAAATATGTCATAATTATGAGAGACTATTCTTCTAAAAGTACCATGAAACTCAGTAAAGACATGATATTGACCCAAGAATGGCAAAGCAAGAAACAGAAATAAGGCACCTACATGACATAAGAAAATCTGTGCACTGCATTATCCTTGCAAAACTAGATTGCCTCATTGTATAAGTGAGTGGATTTGTGCTTTCAAAATGGATTTTGAAAACTAGTAATTTGTTTTAAGTACACTAGGATGCGGGTGTCCAAGTTGAGATAATTTACAGAAACTGCTACCCTAGGAAATGCTGTGTGATATGCACACCCTCTCTTCTGAATTGCCTTGAAGTAGGAAACCAAGTATGAGTCCAAGATCTGCTGTCAATATTACATTACAAGGTTGTGTGTATTTATTATGATGCTTTTACCTTTCCATTTAAACCATTGTGAATGATGGGTTTTTTTTTGGACAAATCATACTTTCTGCTTCTCCACTTTACTGAAATAAAAGCAAAAAACCAGAAACAAACCCCAAGGTTTGCCCTTTTATGTCCTTCTACAAGATGCAGGAATATCATAACTTCTTATCTTGGCTGTCCATCTGAAGACCTAAGCTGGAATAATTCTGCACAATGCTGCACTACTTCAGATCTAACATTTGATGACATGGCTTCACATTCTTAAATGACCTTTCTTAAAAGCAAATGCACATTTTTAGAGATTTAGGTTGCTTTTTTCCTGAGATTTTTCAAATGGATATGAAGTTGGTGTTCAAATAGTTGAGCTTTATCACAGCAAAGTGACTTCTTACACTGGAGTAAATAGCAGTTTGTGTTTAATATCCAGGTAGCTCATAATATTTATTATTATCCATCTTGTATTGACATGAATCTTTCTACAGCTGTTAAAGGAGTTTGAGAGAAAAAGCCATGTACCCATTTTGTTGACAGCTAGACCAGACTTTTAAAGGTCATGTCATTATTTACTACTACTTTTGCTCATCAGCATGACATGATCTGGCCTGTCAGTATTTGCTTCTGCTCAGATCCAGTATCAAATAGAGGACTTGCACATCTTACATTTTACTAACACATAGCAATTACAAGCAGAAAGATCACAAATAATTTAAGATGCTATGCAGAAAAATATCACTATATATGTCAAAACATTATTGAAGAAATAAGTGCCATTTTCTCAAGAAGCCCACTGAGAATGTAAGTTATGTTACACATAATTTGTTTGACTATTCTGAGATAATCTGTTTTTACTTGGTAAAACACATTTGTGGTTGACATTTAATGTTGACTTTATTATACTAATGAACAAAACCTTCTCATTTCAGATCTGCTTAAATTTACACTTATCTAGAATTTATTTTTTTCCTTTTTTTTTTTAAAAAAAAAATCTTCCTTGTTTTGCAAAATTGACTGCCAAAAGAGCTTTCTGAAAAAGTAACTGTTAGAGTGCTTAAATTAATTAAGCAATATAGATGTAAACTACGGTAAAACAATTATGGTACTGAGAGCTGCTTTTAATGCATGACATTTTAAAGTTTTAGGTAGAGAAAAAAAAATAAAATCAATCAAGGGAATAGGGCACCCAGTTTCTGGTTATTCATCATTGGTCTGCCTAAAAGAGGTTTTTGAAAGGAAGGACTCATTACAGAGGATTTGTTTCAAATTGATTATTTCTTTTGAACTTCACTGTCTCTTTCAGATACATTTACAGCATCTGATGGAACATAGGCTTCGTAGTAGGCTAAATGCTGCCCTGAATTTTTTCTTTTGTATTGTACTGAACCACTTACTAGCTTGATAATTGGTTAGTATTAAAGATGACAAAGAGCTGTTGCTGACGGGGAGCAGTTAACATTTCTGTGTCACCTTTGGGTGAAGTGTCTCCAGGATACTCGAGATCCCTTTGGGATACTAGTAGTAATGATTTCCTTTCCTTCCTGCATGACCAGATGCATGCAAATTGCTGGCTACAGTATTTCTGTATCTTGAGCTTACTGCATCCTAATTGCTCTAAAGGCAACCTGACCTGAGGCACTGTGCCTCTCTAACTTTCCTGTCTTTGTCATTTGTCTCTAATGGGATGATGTTTTTGACCTGTGCTGGTCATAGGAAAGACTGATGGGATATACAGGAGTTATCTTGAGCCTCTTTTAGTCAACTGGAACATGAGCAAGAGGCATAATTGATATTAGCTAATCTTACCTTCAACTTACTTATCTAACCAAATAAGAGCCTGGATACCTTAAAAGACTAAATGCCTTATGTGAGATTAGAGATTCTCCCTATTTTCAGGATCCCTGAGTAGACTGACTGGATCATGACTGTCTAGTACAGTAGCAGTTATGCAGTTATGGGACATGAAAAGCCATCCAAAAAGTATGGACCTTGTGATGTCATAGAATGAATCTCTCAGCTCTTTTCTTGCTTGATAACCACAGTCTCCCTTCCACCACAGAGTAACGTGCCCGGAGGAAAGACTGATGCCCATCTGTGTTTCATTTTAGCATGATGTCAAGACATTATAATTCTGTGAATCATGGCACAAAAGTTAGTTTTTCTATGCCTCATAATTCAGATTTTGTCACCTGAAATCAACAAATGTTATAAAAAGCTGAAGCAAATTAACTTGTTATTGCACAACAAACTGGACATAATGTATTTTTCACTCATCTGAAAAGTTTTTTTCACTGTCTCATTTGAAAAGGCCTTGGTGAAATTCCTAACAAGTCTTTGTTCTGCTGTTCCTTTCTAGAGAGGCATCCCAGATGAGGGGGTGCAAGACATAACTTAGGAATAAGAGAACAAATGAGTCCCAAATAGTGTTTCAGGTAGTTGCACCACTATTTATGTTTGGTTATTATCATTAGCGATGAACTTGAGAAAATACTGACTCCTAGACTTAGGATGACAATTAGCATAATGCTAGGAGTTTTCTCTGAATATTTCAAACTGTTAAAAAAGATTTCATAGGTAAACATTACCAAATTACTGTAATGTAATACAAGATAGAGTTACAGTCATACTTTGCAACGTAAATTATTCAGCACCTTAACGAAGTAAGAAAAAAGGCTGAGGTGAAATCTGCTTAGGGGATTTTATACAAAATATGTTATTTTTACTTTGGTCTGTATTTCCAAAATGAGATATTGCTATGTCTTAGGGATCTGATTCAGAAAACTTCTTTGGAGGGAGTATAACTTAAATAATACAAGTAGTTCTGCTGTCCAGGTAATTACTTATGTATGCATGAGGTTTAAGATTCGGGTTTAGATGTTATGTCTTATTCTCTATTTTTATTTGCCTGATTTAGATTATACATTTTACTGCAACAATGACAATCTGTTCTTTCCAAATGTGTGCTCTGCTGGATCTGACATCCATTTTCTTTTTGAACTTTCTCACGTTTCTGTGTTTTACATCAAGAGAAAAGAAAAAAAAATCAATATATGAAATAATCACTACCTGTATAGTTCAGCCAATTACTTATCTATGGGGTAAATTTAGAAAGTGACTTTACTGATCTCTTACAGAGTTAGATAACGTTATTGAGTTTCCAAAAAAGCAATTCAGGTCTTGATTTTTGGACTTTAAAAAACACAAGCACTGACTAGAGAGAGCCAGTAAGAAGACATGTAATAGTCTCTGAAGAAGATAAACAGCTATGCGTACAAAACAGGTATGCCTGTTACTTGGGACGGGTTAAGCTGTGACTGACTGGTTGAGCCTCTTTTCCACCACTGAATGCTTGTATAAGTGACAATTAAGATAGTAGTCACAATAATCCAATAAGCATAATTTCCTATGTACTTCTGTTTTAAAGAACATTTACACTTGCTGTGCTTCATTCATGACTCTCTTATGCAGAAAGGATTTTCACTAGTACCCAGCCACATTATTTCATTGGTTTCAATTTCATTCAAAATCAAAATCTTAAAAGGTGATGGAATTGTTCTTACAGAAAGTCATGAAGTCTTGAGAATCTTGAATTTTAAACTAATGCAGTAAACTGAAAAGATAGTGGACATAGAAATTGAAGAACTGTTCGATATGTAGTAAAAGAGAAATATAAATAGAACAAATTTGCACACTGAGTCTTCATTTATACACCACGTAAATGCTTGTTTTATGTCTGCTATGGAACCTTTTTTTTTCCTTAATATTAGATGTATTTGGTGAAGATGGAAAGATGTTACAGAAATCCCAGCAGCTTTTTGGGGTTTGGTTTTAGGAATTTTTTATTTTTTTTTAATGCGCTCTGCTGTTAAAGTGCAATTTTTAATACATAAAAACAAGTGGAAACTTGATGCAGTGAAGTTAGAAAAACATTACACAGACCATCAAAACCTGTAAAATATGTTAAGGATCCACATTATAATGTGCTGATAACAAATCCATTTCTATACCACAAACACATTTTCCTCAAGAAATTGCTTGGTATCTGGCAGGAAAGTGAATTCATCGATATATTTGCCTCCAGAGCCAATTGTAGGTCTAGTCCCAGTGTACTTGTGGGTGCTTTTGTACGGAATTTTCTCTTATCTATTTCCTCACATTACGTTCCTCACTTAAAGCAGCAGGAGGATTTGATTTGAGCAATACCTTTGGGTCAAAACGGTATGATCTGATCTCTAAAATTTCAAGCTGTGATCTGGAAAACCTGATTCTTACAATAATGAAGGCCACACTAATCTAGACTCTTCATCCTGAGAGCATGGCTACCACTAAATTATTCATTCTGCTCAACTTCGAGGCTTTCCTTTCTGTCTTGATGTCTGAAATAATTTCTCATGAGTTTCTACTTGCCATGTCCCATTGTCATGGACTGTTTGAAGACAGCATCTTACTACTACTTCCAACTGGAGGACCACAATGTCTAGTTCTAGAGGTGGAATTCTGAATTGTAATAATGCATTTCTGAGATCAGCATTTGCTGGTGATCAGTCTGCAACTATCTAGGTTTAATAACACACTTTCCTGAAATTCTCTCCTTCATAGTTTAAATCTGTCTCTACTGAAATTTTCCTTTCCTTTTTCTGTGTCCTTATCACCTATCTTTTCTTATTGTGATCTCAACTACATCTGCATGTACCGAACCCAGTAGTAGTTGTGTAACAGCAGTAATTTCTCACTGTCTTACTGTATGAGAGGTCAAGTATGATTGCTTCTAAGAGAATAACTTCATTAGCTGCAGTTTTACTGCAAAGACTCTGCTTCACTTTGTTCTGAATTCTGTCTTTTATATCCAAAAGCACCGCCGCACAGACAACAGCCCAAATACTGCACGATGTGCATTGTGTAGTCCTGCAAACAACATGCTGAACAAAAACTGGTGGACAATTAAATTCAGTGCCCTACTGCAAGGTCTGAGAATGAAACTATCGGAGTTATTTGGTAGCTGTATTGCTTAAAAAGCTCCATAACTAACAGAATCCTTTTAACCCACTGACAGAAAGTAAAACACTTGTGTTTTTGCTGACTGATCAGTACCTATCTGAACACGTTCCCATGTTGTAATTTGTAATGGCACAGCTGCAATGGACAAGCCACTATAATGCCTCTTGGTCAGGCTATTGACAGAGAATCGGTGTTGAAGTTTTGTTACAGCTTTACCCATTTCCTACCCAAACACTACCAGTATATCCTATTGACAGTGGTAACCCTGGTGCTGTAACTTCTCAGATCAGAAAAATCTTTTCCAATTCATTCGTTTTGGTTCATTTTTTTGGTGCTATTTCCTTTGGTCACCTAGCTAACCTGCAAAATACACCCATTATCTCACAACAACCACCACCATGAAGTAAGCCTAAATTCAGGGCTCGAGCCCTAAACTGTGCAGCTACTCTAACTGTTTCAGCTTTTTATTTTATTAACAATGAACAACCACAACTCCACCCAAAATGAATGGCAGTTTAATATTTCTGAAAAGTAAGGTTTAACTGTGTATAATATTTGGACTATAATTCCCAACTTTTTTCTGTTTAACCTTCATTTTCATCATGTTACAAATAGTCATACCTGTTAGATCTAGATATAGAAATGCTTATTCTCTGTAACAATGTCCAGACTCTAAGCTAAACACTCTGTCAGCAGCTGTGGATACCATCTAGCTAGGAAATTCAGCTGATTTTTTTGGGAATGCAGGGTAAACTACTCTAGACAGAGCTAATGTGGATGGCTTTGTATCTCAAAAGCATGCACTCCTACTTACAAAACAGACATTTTCATTTCTGTTTCCCTGCCCCATACTGACATAAAATTCATCAGAATTATGTGAAAAACTGGAAAGAGTTGTTCAGTCAGAAGAGGTGAAGGTTCTTTCAGATGGGGAAAGGGGAAGGAGTAGCTTCTTGGCTTGCGCACGCTGACCATTTCCCACAGCATTGAAATTGCACTGCAAAGTTTTATTTGTAAGCATACTCATTCTATGTCCATTATGGAAATCTCTTAGGAAAAGCTGGTAAATCCCTTCTAAGTATACTTAAATTCACCTGTGAAAAACTTACTTGTTTTTGAACAACGTATTCATGTCCATATTTCAGGGCTATATAACATATATCCTTTGCCATGTTTTATTGTAGTAAAGACTACTGGAAAATGGTTTAAATTATTTTTTACTGTGCTGTTAACTTACTTCTGCTGTGCTGTTTGGTCCCAGATCAACATAATATATTTCGTATTTCAATCATCATGGGTAAACCTTACAGCAAAAATACTTATAGAAACTACTCTTTCTGCATTCAAATCTATCACATCTGTAACATGACCTATTTAACAATTGGGAAAATGTAGTTAATACATGTATAATTTTCTTTCATTTCTCCATATTTTAGTTTCATAATCAGATACAATGGGACTCTCATGTGTTAATTACAAAGCATAAAAGAAAGTTCAGTGGTTTCTAAATGTGATTATTATTAAAAGGTTCACTTGGAAGGATTTTTTTCTAATCCCACATATATCGAAAGGCAAGTCTCATCTGATGAAAATAACTCTCTGTAGTAGTGTTGGTCTGTCACAGTCTCTGAATCTTAAGCAACCTGGTACTATTATATATATATATATATGCACATACATATACACACATACATATTGTGTGTATATATATATATACATCTACACACACATACACTCACACTGTATGTATATGTAGTATTCTACTGTATTTGCCTAAATGGAAGTCTTTGCTGTTCCTTGGGGTTGTTTATTTTCGTGTAGCCCAGTAGAGTGTTGTACTTCATCCTCTATGCATACATGAATATTCAACTTTGCTTCACTAGGGAATCATACGGGGAAAAAAAATCCCAACATTCTTATCTATGCAGTTTTTGCACATGAACAAGGCACTAATAATCAAAATGTTTTTCATTTTTCATCTGTTCTCTTGCGTATCCTGTTACTTACAGCAAAGGGATTTGAAGACTTTCCTACAGAGAAAGGCCTCCAGTCTCTGTACACCCCTATAATTCCTACATAGAGAACAGGGAGTTCTTGATCATTTGTGTTTATTCCTAAATGCATTCTTTGGACAAAAAAACCAAATATGATTAAGCACAGATGATGTAGTAAAAATTTATACCTGAAATAACAATCTGCAGCATCCTCTTAGGCCACAGGATGACCTACCGTTTAAAATAAATAAATAAAGAAACAAAATCTTAACCCACCGAAATCCCAAATCCCTCTTCTGTTTGTTGCTAGGAACTGCTGATGTGTGAGTGTTTGTCTCATTAGGGGATGACTCTTTTCTCTTTCACTAGCAGCATCCTGCTGCTGCTTGGTGTATTCAGGCAAGCTCCAAAAGTGCTGAGGGGAAGCAGGGTGAGAAGACAGCCACCTCTCCTGGGGAGTGAAGGAGGAAACTCTGTCTGCTTCCTGCTCAACCTCTCTTGTTCTCACACCTCAGCCCCAAACCTGACATTGGCCACTGACAATGACATGCTTAAAATTCATGCTGGCAATGGCAAAGGTTGGGCCTTGCCTTCCTTGACCAGGAAATCCAATTTAATAAGTGCAGTAATTATTTACCTGACAAAAACGATAGACCAACAAAAGCTGATCTCTTCCCAGTGCCTCCCTCTAAGCACTTCTGGCCTTCCCCTACTTGCACTGTTCCTCTGTGGTTTCTCTTTGCTTCTCATTTGTCCTCCTGGAAAGAATGACCATTCAATGCTCTTCCTGCTTCTCATCTCCTCAATATGCCACGTGTTTCTCCAGTGTCGTATCATAGCTTCAGTTTATTCTTCTTTTTCGCTTTTGATCATGTCCTTCCTTCAAAATGCTTTTCCTTTTTTAACCAATTTCTTCCTTTTTCTGATGAAGCTTTGCACTGGGTCTTATTCACCCCATGAGAAGCAGTGATTTTTACACCAGTAGGGATCAAGCGCAGTTTCATTTTCTTTTCTCAATTTTTTCAACAGATGGTGTGTCTATGTTGCCTTTTGCAGATAGATGCACACTCACAATTCTCATGCACCAGTGTATTTGCAATCACACAACATTAAGTCTCAGTTAAAGTAAGTCACAGGCTTAGCTTGGATTCATTGTCAAGTTAACAGTAGCTACATGGCTGTTAAGATGAAAGCTAAGCTTACTCTACTTTATGCATAAGTAAATGGGTTATCCTTTTGTAGCCATAAGCGCATTGTTCTTTAGGTCATAGATAAGCTGTCAGGGGATGTGCTGAATAAAATGCACCATAATTGTGCTTTATATGGGCCTAGCAGCAATTGCTGAGCATTGTGCATAGCATTCCCTTTCCACCCTCTCTTTGCCTTCATCTCCAGAGCTCTTTTCCTGCCTCCAGTGTCTGCTGTTTTCTGGTGACCAGGTGAAATACAGTGAAATGTCCTTCCTGACCATTGTTCCTTACACTTGGTGCTAAGGTCTTTCCTTCTCTATGTCTGGTTTACCAGCTCCAGAAACAGCAACCTGAAGACTTGAGGGTTGGTTGGTTTTTTTTTCAGGAGGTCTTTTCAAGATTGATTGATATATTGAGATCAAAGACACTCTTTGAGGGGTAAAGAAGCACAAGGGATGAAACCAGTGTTCTCAAATACACTTCTCTGTGATTGTCTTCTCCCTTAAAGAACTCCTCACTGTTTGGTTTCCTTTCTGTAGGACATGCTGACTGTTTGTCTTCCTACTCACCTGCTGCCTTATATTTGACAGATAGGAAACTACAGTCTCAAAGCAGCTGGTTTAAAACTGTTTAGGACTCACTGCATTAATTTCTTTTCTGTCTGGTAAGTAGTCTTATAATCTCATTATTCCATAATTTGTCTTTAAAGACAACAGAACCTTTCCTAGAAATGTCTGTGACAGATGTTTACCCTTTGATACATGTTAAATTCTAGTACTTTGCATTCTTTTTTTCTGCTTGTAAAATATACACTTGAACTCTACTTTATGTTTTTTGATCCTGGGGGAATCTTATTGACTTATGGGGGAAATTAAATCTAACAAATATTGCAGAATCAGATGAGATGCTTCACAAGGTGCAATTCTGAGAGCAGTTTTGGCAGTCCTTATGGCAAGCACTGAAACAGAAAATATGCTGGCTTGGCTAGTCAATCCAAGTGGGTTTAACACCTATAATTTTGGGTTGGGTTTTTTTGTGGTTTTTTTTTTTGTGGGCTTTTGTTGTTTTTTTTTTTTTACTTCATGTGAAAGCTAGCTTCTCTTTTGTTGCTGTGTTGTTCACTGTGGCTAACTGATGAAGTGAATGGGTTTCAACTCATGAATAAAAAGATTACTAAAGCCTCCAAGCTGTGAAATCTAAGAGTGTTCATATGACAGCTCTTTAACTATTTTTCTGATATTCATAATATAGAGACAAATAAATATTACCAAAATTTTATTTTTGCTCATTTTGAACTTTGTTAACATTTTTGTGGAAAATAACTTGAGATGGGAAATGTTTTAAGATCTTGCTTTCAGTCCAGATT
This sequence comes from Mesitornis unicolor, assembly GCF_000695765.1. Taxonomy (NCBI): domain Eukaryota; kingdom Metazoa; phylum Chordata; class Aves; order Mesitornithiformes; family Mesitornithidae; genus Mesitornis; species Mesitornis unicolor. The sequence continues at coordinate 39,372 of NW_010195459.1, forward strand.
CAGCTGTGCATTTATTTCATGCATAAAATAATCTTCATTTTTGACCCCTACAGTTCTATTTTCTTATGTATCAAAAGATTCATATTCTTAAAACCAGTGATCCTTTTGAGATGATTCACTGATTCATGCAGTTTAGAATAACTTTTGATTGACCAAGCTGAACTGTCTACTGGTACAGCTTCGTAGAAACATATCAGAACTTTATCAATTTAACCCAAATAAGGACTTCTTGCAGAAAATACTAATTCATGTAATTCCGAGGAGACAATGCATGAGAGTTTTATGGGCATTGACAGCTGGATTTGAAGGATTATGATCAAGGTCTAATTGCAGGAATTCTGTGCACTGGATACTGCACTCAATTGTTCACTTCTAATTTCAATTAACAATCTTCTAGGGACAGTCAGATAGAGCCTCCACCGGTGTGGATAAGCATAGCTGCACTGAAGTGAGGAGGGAAATACCGTTCATTTACACAAGCTTATTTTCTCACTTGGGGGAAACAATGTGCTGATGAAATCCACAGGACATATAAAATTGGGAAAACATAGAAACATCAATAAGGATAAAGAAATAATTAAAAAATCAACCTACTGAAATAAGATGTATGAATGGAAGATTAAATGATATTCTAGGCTGGGAAACAGAAACAAATATATCTTGGCGAAAAAAGCATTGCTGATACTATACTCGAGCAATGGAAAGAAAAACTTAGAAAGTGGTAATTGTGTGCAATTTGGAGGAAATACCCAGACTGGAATTTGGCTCTCAGTGCTCATTGACTTTCAATAGTGTCGGGATGCTAGCTCCACTCTGTACATTCAAAAATCAATCCATCAATTGGCAGTGATATATGGTGGTGCTTTCAGGTGTATTTTATTTGCTTGCTTTAAAACATCTAGTGAAATATGGAGCTGCAAACCATAAGATTTTCTTTTACACGCAGAAGAAAATGAGTCCAGATCTCTCCAGGAAGTTTCTGTGTGCTTCTGAACACATTCCATTATTTCAAACAAACTAACTTACAAAGGAATTAAGGATACCTATATTAGGAGAAGGGAGTTACTTACATTCCAAATAGACACCTCATGTTTTCTGTAATGCAAGAACAATGAGAGAATTTGGGCAAGCTGTGCTATGTATTTTTTTCATTGTCTATAGAATAATGGTCCAATGGAAACGGTGGAAGCAATGGCTAAGGACAGTATAACCTCAAATGTATGTGCTACTAGACATATGGAAAATAATAGGTGTCAGTAAAGGGGACGACTGGAAAGGTTAATATTATCTTTTCAATACCAGTATTTAAAGCAAACACTTAATGGACAATTCTAGTTCATTAACTTGCAAAAGACTTTTACAAAGCAGAGACACTTTTTCAGTCGCTAAGGTACTTATTTTTCAGAAAGGGACTCCAAATGGATGTAAACTGAATTAATGGAGAAACTACTTAACACTATATGTCTTAAGAAATTATAAATCTGAAAATAGCGCTGCTTTTGACAGGCTTCTGGTTCAGTCAGTTCATGTGACTTCAAAAACTTAACAGATGATGCTTTTTTCCGGTTTATTCCATGGACTCAATGTAGAATTGCAGACAATCATTTTTACCTCTCTATGCCTCTTCTTTCCCATCTCTGAAATAAAGATGATGTTATGTACCAAATGATTTATTTCTTCTCCTTCTCTGTTTTTAAATTGTCTTTCAACTTCAAATATTTCCACTAGCTATTTCAAAACAAAACACAAAAAAACCCAAAACATTCATGTTATTAGAGAAATACATCACCTGTGAAGAGTATAGACAGTGATAAGAGCATAGACAAGGATAAAACAATGGTTCTCTGTAACTTGCTGGGGATAATAACACTTTTTCATTATAATGTGAACAGTCTTTCTGTAATTCCTGGAGAAGACTTTCTCTTCTGTAACATTTTTCCCTTTCTGACTCTTACAATATGCATACATTGCTAATATTACTTTCTGCATGCTGCTGTTTAAGCTTTCCTTACATTGCTTATAATTGCTGTCATGAATCCCTTACCCATTTTTAAGCTTTTGTTTCAGTGGCTTTCTAATTTCTTACACTGTGTCTGCTTCCCCTCCAAGCCACCCCCACTGCTTTCTGTCTCTGTGCATACACCTGGCTTTTGATCACTGTAACTGCTCCGACATTCTGCAAAATAGCCTGCAAATGTTTGCCCTCAGTAATCCCTTCCACTTTCCAGCAGTTGCATTTTTTTCTCCTCCTCAGTGAGGCTGCTCTGCAGAGCTTGTGCACAGAGACCCTTCAACACTGGATCCATTTGCAGGCAGCGAGAAGGGGAACAAAGCATGCCTCCTACTCTTCCTAAGCTGCAACTGGTTGTTGGTAAAAATCGGTCATTGGGTGGCTTTCAGTGATCATAATAAACCTATAGACTGAGGCAAAAGGAAGTGGTTTTGCTTGTAAATACTTAGATTCTCAGTGTGAGTCAATACAGTAACTTGACTGGAGCTGAAGGCCTTTGTCTCCATCAAGTTTTGTTTCAGAAATGTTACATCATTTATGGGACTTTGTTCTCTCTTTTTTCCGTGCTACCTAACCAGCCCTGTGCTCTCTGTTAGAAGCTCTGTGTCCTTCCCTTTGCTTTACTCTGCAACAAATACCTGGCACAAGTCTGTTGGAGGAACTGTCAAGATTCTGGCTGCTGTAGATAGGAGAGGGCTGATTTTAGAGAAAGTGGAATTGAATTATCAGCTTTTCTGAGTTTATATGCAATGAGGTCAGCCTAGAAGTGATTTGGGAAGGCAGATGCTGGCTTGCTCCTTATTCAGGTGTCAGCTTTTGAAGTTCTTAGCTAGCTGCAAAGTAGAATAAAAGACCTCCATGGAAAAGTGCTTGGTGACGAGTCAGGTCCAGGGGCAAGACAAAAATGTTCTTACAGGATGTTGGGTCATGACCTCTAAGACTGATGAACCCAGAGGGCAGTCCCAGGCACCCAAAAATACATGGGAGGAGTGAAAAGATGATTTCAGTGTGGGCTAACATGGGTTGCCATGAAGCTGTGAAAGCCCTGCACTGTAACCAGCAGCAAAAATGGCTTAAAAAGAAACAGTCCATGAAGTTGTCATAGAGTTCCTCCTTTGTATTAGTTCCCCTTGTAGTAAACTTCTTGCAGAAAATTGCAGTGGCTTTCACCTGTCAAACATTCAGAGTCTCAAGAGGCCTTATCTGTACCAAGACCTCTGATTCAGACATTGTTGTATATGTCTCATGAGAGATGGCATTCAGCTTCTTGATTTCTCAGCTTCCATCTGGAATTTTCTCAGATTTGGATCAGATTCACCAGCAGAAACAGAGCTGTTGTTGTTACAAAGCCCTGAGCCTTGGTGTCATCCAGGAGAGGGCTGAGCCAAGTATTTGAAAATTAAAGGGGAAAATCAATGTATTGAAGCTATCAATACAAAAAGGATTGATCACAGAGGCTAAAACCTCTTAGCTATCATAATTGTCCATTGTCCAACAGTTGTGGGATGTGCAGTCTGAGAGGCTGTGGGACACAACATGTACAAAGCTTTGGTATAAAGCCTTTTGCATTACTACCTCTGAAGGATGCTGTTTAAGAACAAAACCTTTTGTAATGTATTCCTTATTTCTTTCCTTGCTTACTGGGCTGCATTTTAAGTAATGTTTTAAAAACCAGTATTCAAATCCTGAAATATTTGACTTATAATATTTGCAATGTAATGCTGAGTGGGCATTGGGGTCTATTTGGGGGAATATGAATATCTCTTTTCCTAAAAGACTGCTGTGTATGAACAGTCAAACCAAACCCTTCAGTCAAGTCTTCTTTAAGTTATATGACAATATTGTTAATGTTTCACTTCTGTATGCTTTTTTCTTAGTCTGTCTTGACTGGAAATTGTGTCTTAAACAAATTCATCCAACTGTTCTACATTCAGCACTATTATTGCTCCTCCCTAAAATTTCTGGACAGAGTTTGGAACTGTACAGGCACATATAGTGTCTACATTGTGATTCAGGCACCTATTTTTCTTCAATAGTCTGGAGTATGTCCTTTGCTTTCTATCTGAGTAAAGCAACAGCCTTTTGTTGGAAATGGAAAAATATTGGAGATCGTAAACTCTGGGCATCTGAGACATTTTTCAGATTGAAGTGGAGAGAGCTAGTGCTGACTGATTCAAGACAGTAAACAGTCCCTATGTCTGAGTGTCAGCTGCAAAGCCAGACTTAAACTCTATTACACATATTTTGCCAGTTATGCTCCTGTTTTAAATCTGCTTATCTGCATAGTGTTTTAACGAGTAAAAATTCCTGTCCTTCTTAAAAGCTTGAAAGTACAGATGTCTATTAAGCTACGAGTGTAGACATACATAGTCAATGCTGATGGCTGATTGTTTCCAATAATCCCATAGAATTTTGTCACACTGCCTGGGAAGGTAATGCCAAATTAAAATGGCGGCACGTCTTTATCTCTTCTCTGCAGCTGTCTTATCAATTCCATAAAACTAGTTCATGCTCCCAGATGTGTACATCCAGAAAAGTGGATTACTATGGCTGCTACCTCAATGCCCCTAGATTTAATGAGTTACCAGATGTGTGATCTAGTCATCTATGTATCTGTTATGAGTTCACCTATGGAACCAGTGTACACGCAATTTATTTCTATATGCTTTATATGCTGAATTAATAAATGTATAGAGGAGCTTTGGCATTCAGAATTGATTCAAAATTATATATTCACGAGTCAAATAGGCTAGTTAGGTACCAGTGTGGATTGAGCTTTTAAGGGGAAGTGTTGCAGATTTCTTTATCCACCCTCTTTTTTACCCAGTTAAAAATTTCAAACTAAGCATCTCAATGATTGAAGATTTCTGTGTGCAGAGGTGTCCTTGGAGTGAGTAGGAACACTTGTGAGAAAAAGCCTGCAAGAAGAGGAAGTTTTACAAGATTAAGAAATTTGAAAATTGATTAAGAAATTGAAATCTCCTTGCTTCTTTCCTTCCCTTATGCTATGTGAAAGGCAGTCTAGCTTTCCCACTGGAAAAAGAATACTTTGTCTAGAAATTTCTGGGTTTAGTCCCATATTTATCCACTCTGTGCTCAACTTTTCTACAGCATATAATTCTGTTGACAGAAACAGAATTAGTCACACTACTATGTTAAATATGTGCTCAAATATTTGTAGGCAGCAGCTCTGAGACAATACACAAGAATTTGTCTTATCTAGCTTTTCCTGTTCCTAGGAAAATATATTTTATTTATCAAAGGACCCAACAGTTCTGGAACATCTGAAAGGATGTGCAAATCTGGTTCTGAATATTTTTGGCAAGAAAAAGAAAAATGACTAACTATCTTGGAAATAATAAAAATATATTAGGACTGTTCTTATTTTAGAAGTTAGGAAAATGAAGCAAGAAATGTAACAGAATAAATTGTAGTGATAGAATGAGGGTCCTTATTGATCCAAGAGCCTGGTTGTTAATGGATTCCCCAAGGATACGGAATGAACAAGTTCATTTCCTCAGTCCAAGGTCCCTGGAGCCCAGAGCCTTCTCCCCACTTCCCGGTTTCACCTCCTAAAAACTGTCTTCTGTACATTCAGAACTTCACGCCTCTCATCTCCTTTTGGTGCTCTGTTGTTTAGCACTGAATATAAGAACAGCCCCATAACCAGAGACTCTTCTGGGAGATGTGATACCTACTTCTGCCCAGGGTTGAACAAATATTTCTTTCTAAAACTGCTACAGCTTCTCTGTGAGAAGTGAATAAAATGTTCCTTCTTCTTAATTTTTACTGGAAGTACGTAAAAATGAACATATTTAAAGGATTTTTAACCAACGGAGCTGAACTTAGATTAGAATGTGTTTTCACGTTTCAAGTTCTGGCAGGTAAAAAGAAATCTTTAAATACAAGTTTGCTTGCTTTAAATTTCTTTTTCATTTATCACATACAAAATCAATTATTTTAAGACAGTGGCAACCCCATGACAGCCCTGAAATAAAATAATGCCTTGCATTTATAAATTGCAAAGTATTAGCATTTCTTTTGCTTTAAAGCTTTTATGTGGGATTTTTTTTTCATTTAAAAATACTTGGCTTTATTGTTGGTTTGTTTGAAATATATAACTTATCTTTCACACTGGTAAATGTGGGAATTTTTGGCATAGAAAGTCCTTTTCACTGCCAAGATATTCCCATGATGCTAGAAAAGACACATAATTTTCAGAACTTCTGAGCAATCATCCAGACTTGTTCTTATTTATAATCACCAGTAGGACTGTTGGGATCTTCTTTAAAAATGTGATAGTTAGTATGAAAGAATCACTGAGGTTTTTCAACAAGAAACCTCATGCTGTTAAGCAGATTTAAGTGCCTTCATTTAGGCAAAACCAAACAAATTAGTCTTCATTCCTGAAGCAAATTCCTAAAGATTGCTCTCAAAACATAGAAGACATGATTGATGTAGAAGTAGACCCCTCAGGGAGTGTTTTGCTTCTGATTATGACAGACGACTGGTTAAGCAGTCACCCATGTGATCTGCTATATGAACCTCTCTACCTCCGCTTTCTTAGCGTGGAAGTCTTATCTGATTATGGACAGTGATAGGTTAGTGTTAGTGACAGGAGTAGCAAGTGTGTGGATGGTTTTGAGGGCCTCCTTTTACTTAACTTAGCCATAGCCTACCAATGTCAGATTGTGGTTCATTGTTAAAACACAAAGCTGCTTAATGGTTTTAATTATTACAGTGGTGTTCCAGGTCTCAGGCACTGATTTCTCTTGCTTTTCGGTACAATTAATATAGAGCAATTTAGCTGCACAAGAACAGGCAGATAACATATGGCCTAAAACTGAATTCTACCACCCTAGTACTGGCTCATTTTGTTGTTGATTTCAGTAGGGATCTGTGAGTGGAAAAATAGCAAAGATTTATTAAAGAATAATTTAATTTTTTTTTCCTTTTTTATTTATTTATACGCAATCAAGATTAACTTTACAGAGTGAAAGAGAACCACAACTGCTGTGCTTACACACTCAGTTAGAGGTCTTGTGTGAAGGTTTGGTTTAAAAAATTCTCACAATATGCTCCAAATCTAAACAAATTCACTGAACAGATTCCTACTGACTTTGATGGGAGCAGGACTAGACCCTTCATCCCAGGTAAGATAGAGCACTCATTGAAAGGAATACTTCTTTAATAACTTGAATAAAAATCAAGACCTTAAGAAGCTCAAGTTGTCAAAGCCTAAAGCTGCAGTTCATAAAGCATGATTTTAAGATCAGTTATCACTGTAAGTTACTGAGGGTGAAAGACCCATTTTAATGGATGATGGATGTGTCTCACAACACACTTTGCAAGGGTCAAGCATTGTTTATGTTAAAATAATTTTTATTTTGGTCAGAAATATCAAAGTTCACCTCAGAATTCTACGAGTAACTACCCAGAAAAGGGCTGTCAAATGCTTGTGGACAGAGAATGAAATGTAACATTTAATTTGATGTCAGCACTGTGAAAACAAACAAAAAGTAAACAAAAACCAGCCTTTTAAAAATATTTCTAATTGAAATAGATCAGTAACTTAAGACTTGCAGCTGTTACAGACTATATGTGCATACGCAGGTGTTTATCTTTTTGGTTCAGAGAAACTATTTTCTGTGATTCATAGATGTTTGAAGTCCATGCAAAGATCCCCATAAAGTCATCTAACCTTGGGCCAAGTCCCTGTTTTTATAAGTAAGCATTTATATTCAATGATCCTTGGCTGCTCTCTAACCTATCATAAGTAGCCTAATAAATATACAAGCTCTGACATATTCTGCCATAAGGAAAAGGGCCAATCAGGGGAAAAAGATTGAATGTAAGCTAATGTCAGTCTCAGCTGTAATAACTGATGTGCTTTAGCATCTGCAGCTCTGTATTTGTTCAAGATTTCTTCAGCCAATGTTAGTGGGCTTTTCATATCTCTCAGCTCAATCAGAGGTCCAAATGGAAAAGCAACACTAAGTGACTTTGTAATACTCTGTGAAAGACTTTATATCTACTACACCAGTGTCAATTAGCATCTTCATAATCCATGTTACCCTTTGGCAAATGTGACAGCTACTCTGTTGGTTCAGATGGCAGGACTCCACTGTTTGTGCTATCTAAATGTGTTTGTTGCAGACACTGGGCCTGTTGTTTTTTTGTTCCTTGTTTGCATCAGCTTTGTCTTTTTAGAAACCTTTTAAGACGTGAAGAAACCCAAGATGCAAACTCAAATAATGTATTCACTTTTGAGATTGATATGTCATGCAGTTCACACGCAAAGTGTCAGTTAGCCTTAGTTTTAATATCTATCAACTTGTCACATGAAAATATTCTGGCTTGTCCACTAGACTTACTGCGTATGCACAGTAGACTTGTTATGTTTCAGACTCCTAACATGTACAGGTCAGCCCTAACACCACACATCCAAGTTCATCTGTGTTGCCATATATATGCAAGTTGTCAATAAAATCCAGATTCAAGGCAGCATCCTCAAAGGTGAGACTTTTTGGACAATTACTATGAACGGATTGATTACTCATGAAAGACAGAGATCTGGGAAAACCAGATTTTCTTCTGAGTCCTTTCTTACACTCTGAAATGCATTGCTACCACCAGCAAAATTTGTGATGAAAGAAATTCAGTCCTGTGAAGAGAGAACCAAAGGAAGAGAGAATATTAATTAGTCTATAAAAGTCTGCAATTATTCTCTTTCTCTACAATTATCATCTGAAACTTTATGACTTTTGAAGAAGAAAAGCATGCTTTGGAGAACAGAGCTCCCAAAATTCATGTCATTTGAGTTTTTGAGCTCAACAGTTTCTCAACAACAGCAGCAGTTAGGCGTATATAACACTGGAGTCTGAACCTGGGTTATCACATTTGTAAAATATTGTGACACTCTAGCAAAATCTATGACTTGCAATTGTTACATTCTCAGAACTAAAAACACTGCATCATGCTTTTTTACATAGCTGTTTGATAGCTAATCCTCATGAATAATAGGCAGTAGATGAAAATTACAGTTCTGCTAATCACTACCAAGTAAACAATTTTCAAAACCCAACATTTGATGAAATCTAAAATGAGATTTTTGAAAAGAAATAATTGCAGCTCCTAAGTTATTTTTCTGAAATAAATGAAACTGTTATTTCAAGTCATACCAGAAATTTGACCCTTATTTCAATCTCATTAAAAGGTTTGCTACACCGGTTAGTGGCTTTTGCATTGCAGCTATGTGTCTTATAGTGACTTCTTCAGAGTTATGCACAGATCAGGTGAAAGACCATAACTTCAACTGAAATTTGTGTTTGGCTGGAATAACTAAATTAAACTGTAGCTCAAGTTGTGGATGTGTGAGTATCTGGTGGGGAGACACAGCAGGAAAGGAAGCTGTGCCTCATCTTTCCATGGGGAGACTGAGATAATTGTTCTAAAGGTTATAGGCTAAGTCCACCCTAGTGTAACACCAGAGAAGGAAGGAACTTGAAAGCCTTTCTTGGAAAAGTACTTAAAGTATCTTAAATAAATGCACATAACCCAAAATACCTAAGTATAAAACACTTGTTGAAAATTTCAGGAGATAAATAGTGATAGACTAGATTTTGCTTTTAGATAACGCTGCTCAGTTTGGCAGTAAGTTGCAGTGTAAAATTAAGATGAAATGCAAAACAGAATATAAATTACTTGAGTGGTGTTTTCAAGATAAAGCTCCACCGAAAAGACTAAAAAATCCTGAAGAAAGTAAATAAACAAGGATTGTTTTTCTTATGTATTAATGGAAACAAAGCCAGCTTTACATGGGTAAATGCTCCTAACATTAAACATTTGTTCACAGGTTGACATCAGGATTGGAAGGAAATAATTAAAGCATGTGGATGGAACTTGCATATATCCTTAGACCATTGAATCCAGACGCAGGTGGGCTAAATCTGTTATAAACAAAGGAAGCATTTTTCGTAGTATAATTAGCTGATTAACCAATAATTGTGTAATTACTTAGTCACATAAAGCAATACACAGTTTGAATTTCCTTCTTGTGGACCACTCTAAATGGTGTGTTTGCAACAGCTGTGAAAGAAGTATAGAGAACTCACAAAAGGGAGATAGGCTTGGAGGTTTATGGGACAATAAAGTTTAATTGGCTGTATTCCATTAAGATTAACAAATATGCATGTAAAACCACAAAACAGCAAGCTTTGCAGATCTTCTTAGCTATAATTCTATTTACCTTGTAAATTCCACCTCTGTAGTCATGCTCTGGACTGGCTGTTCGATGGATAACAGCTTGCAAAAGCTCAACTGTTTCTCTTCTCAGAATGCTGGGAGTGTTGTCAGGTTTCTTGTGCCTCAGTTCTCTCTTGCTTTAGTTTACTATCCTGTTATTGTGTTGCTCTTTTACTATCTTTTGTTACAGTCTTTCTTCACTCTAACTCAGATGACTAAAAATTCTTATTCTGGTCTTCTGCTAAATGCATGAAAATGTCTTGATGTGATTTGCCTTTCAGTGACATTGATGGAGGTTATAGTTTGTAAGAAGGTCAGCTTAGTATTGCAATATTTCTACTTTGAGTTTATTTAAACCTTAAATTAGAAGGAATAAGTCAATTTTTATTCAGTCCAAAAATAGTACAGTAATTACTACAATTTTGAAATGCATTTAATTTTACTAATAAAGCTAAGAAACTGTTTTACAACATGGAGAGAGAATGGCAGAATTTGAACAAACTGATTTACATTATCTTGCAGTGGCAAAGTTCACTTCACCAAATCACTGTTTTGATGAACCTTCACTGAAAAATTTCCTGAAGAATACATGAACAGTGAGGTTCAATATTTTCTCACAGATGCACTTGATATCTAAAGATAATAGCTGACTGTGCTATTGTCTTACAAAGCAGCTACTGTGATTAGTAGAAGCCAGTAGGGGTGGAAAGGGGAAAGCCATAAGTTATAGAAAGTTATTCTGTGTGATAGTTCCAAATATGTCTCTGCAGCTAATATTTTCACTCTTTTAGATAGTATTGACCAAAATTATGCCTGGAAATTATATTTGCCCTTTGAATTTTGTCTAAGACATTGCATAGACTTTCTAATTTCTCCTTTTTCTTCCTTCCTTCCTTCCTTCCTTCTTCCTTCCTTCCTTCCTTCCTTCCTTCCTTCCTTCCTTCCTTCCTTCCTTCCTTCCTTCCTTCCTTCCTTCCTTCCTTCCTTCCTTCCTTCTTTCCTTCTTTTTTTTTTTTATTTGATGAAGCATCTTAAACTAACATTGGTGAAGAGTTCAGAACACTTCTGTAGTGACAGTCCCTGGCAATGATGCCAAGGCACATTTTTTTGTTTGCTTAGACAAATGAATTGAGTGTTGTACAGCTGAACTTAAATAAATCCAGTGGCTCCTTCAAGTTCTACTTGAGTGGCTAAGTGCTTCACCCATCAGGTAGTGTGTTATTTATTTATTTTCCTCTCTTCCTTCCAACCAGATCACACAATAAAATTAATTAATTTAGCATACACAGTGCTTCCCATTCAGAAAACACAAAGTTAACCCCATATTGGTGCATTGTCGTGTGTAGCTAATAACTGCAAAAGCTGGGAAGTCTTAAAATACAGTGCTGACATCTTGGACAGGTAAGTGCTTATAACAGTGTGTGGAGCTGAACTGTTCTATATCCTACCAAAGCATGGAAGAACTTTTTCTCATACATCTTTGGGCTGATTTTCATGGCTAAATTTAAATCAGCATCTGGTTTATACTTATATGGTATAATTGTTAGCATAGTTAGATAGCGTGTTTCTGTGAGAAACTGTTTATCTTCTTCCTAATCATCTTCCCAAAACCACACGCAAGAGTAATTTCTGCTACTGACTGTGGATAGCAGGTGATGATCACTTCTTGACTGCTGCTGAAGGGGTATCATTTCTGCCCCAAACATTCCAAATCTCATTGCAGAAACAAAAATACAATGACAGCAGATACTACATGTGCCATAGACAAATATTAGGGAGTATTGACAGCTACAGTGATGAACAGAAAGATTAGAGACTAATTTGAGGATTTTCTTCTTTGGATAGTGACAAAACAGAAACCATACTGTTCAGTCATCCCTAGTTGCTTTCTGTTACAGAGGAGGCATCTCCCACAGGCTTCTCTGCATGGACGTGACCTGCTACTAGAGACCTGACTCAGAAATCCTTTTGTTAAGAATTATCATATTTTAACTGAAACATGAGTTTGTGTGTGCATTTGCATCCAGTCAAGTGAAAAATAATTCGTCTATGTTAATTGGTAGATGAAATGCAGAAATTAGTTTCTGAAGCATTGTTAAGTCTGGTATCAATCGCCCTGTATGCAAAAGGAGTACACAATAAATAATGAGAAATCCCTGAGGTGTGATCTTGAATGTTTTCATGGACAAAAGAATAATATAAAATAAAAAAGAAAGTATAGAAACTAGTTTCTGTCAGAGATTGTTTTCTAATTTATCCCCAATTCACATTTGAGTGAAAAAAAGGCAGCTCAGCATGGTCTTTACTAATGCTAACTTCAAGCATCTACCAGTTCTATTACTCCTGCATGAACTTCACAACACTGTGTAGGTAGTTAAGGTCTGGCGGCTGGAAGATATCGTGCTGTACGGAAAGCATAGGGCCCCTCTCCTGATAGCCAATAGCGTTTAGTTTATGACGTAAGCAGACGGAAGTGACGTTGTAAACCCAAGCTATATAATGCTGTGTCACCTACCAATAAACGCCATTTGCCATCCACCACATTGGTGTCTGTGAGCTGATGGCCCGCGCAGGCCCAAGGGTGGGGTCGCCGAGCTGTTCCTGAACCAGATAGCCACGCCTCCAAAGGCAACAAGTGGTGCCGAAACCCGGGATGACTCGCCGGGAATCGGGAAACTCACCTGGACGGGTGAATGGCGGCCGGAGCAGCAGGACCAGCCCGGCGGG